>NC_056738.1:399734769-399881059 GCF_019279795.1 Protopterus annectens
AAAAGTTTTCATCCCTGTAATAGGAGGAGTTCACCAGAATAAATAAATGTAAAAAATTCCCTCTATTAAATACCCCCAACCCTGGAAGTGATAAAATCCAAATCAGAAACTATACATCATAAATTATAATTCAGTGTGTGCAATAAAACAATAAAAGTATGCATTAACCACATACATTTTAAACCTGTTAACGTATTTAACCTCTTCTGCTTGCAATCACAAAACAGAAATAATGGATCCATGATCATTCAGACCAAGCAGAACATTAGTATAATGTGCCAGCATAACTATTTTTTAAATCAGAGACATCTTTATTAAATTATTACTTATGACACAGGCAATCATACATTTATATAAATGAAAACAAATTGTATTGACATATTTTCAGTTGCAAACATTATATATCACTTAGAATCTATCAAGTCATAGTCTGTCAAACATTACAAAGCTTGTTCAATTCCTGCCTTCCCTTAAACCTCATTCCTCCTCCAAAACATTATTCTGCATGTGTTATTCCCACAATTTCCATTTTTTGTCTGTAATTTGCTTTTCTAAATATCCTACTTCCAGTTTTTTTATCTATATTACAATATTCTCTACTTGTAGCACAGTTGGTTTAGACTTTGATTTCCATTTTCTAATAATTGCTTTGCTTTTTTGGCAAACACCAGAACTAAACTCAGCAAGGCCTTACTATGTCTAAACAATTCCAATTCTGTGTCGTAGCTCAAAAAAGAATTTCCTTAGTTATACCTATTTGCTCACCTAGTATTTCTGTTAGAGTTGTCTGCATGAATTGTTAAAGTCTGCCAACTCAGTACACTTCCAAAAATGTGTTCCCAATTGTCCCTTTCTTCCCCATCACACCTGCAACATTTGCAATCTACCTGAGGAAAAATTCTTTGGAGCCTGCTTGCAGTATAAAAATACCTGTGCAAACACTTCCAAGCAAAGATCCTAAATCTTGTAGACTTTGTTGCTTATTTGGGAGACCTACATCTGTCCCCAGTTATTTCTTTGTGAATTGCTTACCCAGCCTCTCTTCCCAATCCTTTCTAACCTCCTCTGATTGATTCCTGTAGTTATCAAGCAGTATTTTATATGCCCTACTAATTATACCTTTTTAATAACAGCTTCTGATCTAGATTCTATTAAAAACTTTACTGGTGCTGGTCTTTCACTTAGGATCCTCCTATTTCTTTCACTTTGCCTATACTCTGATATCAATCCTTTTTAGTGAAGGCAATCTCTAGCCTGCAGTCCTAATGAACCCCTGGCCTCTTCCCATTGTATTACCTTCCCCTCTGCTAACATAACTCTTTGCATTCCAAAAAAAATCTCCCCAGTTACCATCTCTCTCATTCTTAATAATATATTCATAACAAAGAAAACAAACTTCTTAAAGTGCTGACATGAAATACTATGCTCTGCTAAAGCATTACTTAAATGATCAGTTCTAATACAATTCAAATGTTCATAAATGTGTTGTCTTAATTTTCTTTTAGTTTTATCTATATAAAAGCATTTGCATGTTAAGCATATTGCCGTGTAAACAACTTCTCAGATCATACAATTAAAATGACCATTAGGTACAAATAGGTTTAGAACAACACTAGGTCCTTGTGAAATAAACTGTCACTGCTGGCATGCTCCACACAAAAAGTACATTTAATGTGTTTGGATTGTGACCACTCATTATATGACTTAATGTTTTTCATATTTGTGTTTTTTTTCTGTACACAAAAGTTGGTGTAGGACTGATTTTGTTCCTGATAATATAAATTAATGACCAGTTTTTATGGAATAATATCTTTAATTCCAGCACTATCCATGATATAAGTTAGTGCCATATTAATATTAATACTGTCCACAACTTTTTTATGATTATATTTAAATAAAGAGACTTCTAAAACAGAATTAAATTTCTCTAACCTAGTCTTTAAAATCTCTTTTTTGATGTTTAATACTAAATTCTTAGGCAAAGTTGAATAATGGGTTAATACTTGTTTATGTACTGTCAAAAAGAAAATAGACAAGGGGTTTAAAAAGCATTCTCTTGCTGTTTAAAGTTCAGGAAGTGCTGTATTGCTTATTTTATATACCTAATCATTGGGAAAAGTTATTTATGTAAGTTAATAGCAAAAGTGTACATTTGTTAATATGTGCAGAATTTAAAAAAACATTATAATTAGATGAGTTCAGTTCAGTGAATGGACTTATTGGAATACGCATTGTTTGGTACAAATGTCGATAAGTCTGATGGTAACATGAAAGCAATAGTAATACATTATGAGTGTGAAAGAACGCATCCAAATTAAAATTAAATTAAATGAAATAAAAAATATCTTGGTGAACTTGCATGATAGGTTGGTGGTAGTTTATCAGTAAAACATGCTTTTGCTTTGGAGTAAAGGTATATGGCTTATTGTGAGACTTTCACAAAGCAGCACAGTCTTATCAGGTCTGAGCTCCATAAGGTGAATTCCTAATTCTCCTGTTAGGTGTCACCCTTGTGGTAAGGCAGAGCCATTAACCCCCATCCTCCCCCTCCAGCTTCTGCCACTACTTGAACTCTGGTCATCTGAGATGTAGTCATGGCTTTAACCTGTTAAACCACAGAGCTGGCTAACCAGACCTATTATTAAATACAGTGTTGAATTCTGTTGCCTTGGAAGAAGCTACCTGAAACAACTTATCAAGGTATGGTGATTTCTTTGTGGAGGAATCAATGGTCTAGAAAAGCTTAACTATTCAGAAGGTCTTTAGGAATTGACATTTGATTATTTTTCTTATAGCTGACCTCTTCTTTGTCTAAAGGTAGTGCCTGATCCAGATATATTTCAAAGTCTATGCCTGGAATGCACTGCTGGCAAGATAACCCCAAACTGGGGAACCTAATACCAAAAATACATATCAGTAATAGAAACAATGTCAGTGTCTTCTAGAATTGTGAAATAAATTACCCTTTTTAGCAATAAAACAAGACAGACCCACGACCTGGAAGGTGGCTCTGGAAATCCAGAATAAAAAGCAGATAAAATACTGGTGTTCCTTCTTCCGCTGAAGCAGAAAATGAAAGGCTGCAAATTGAATAAAATTTTCTTGCTTTAATGAAACAATCGAAACCAACAATCTCCTCAGCTTTACCAGCCTGATGCTGAGCTTTTTCAAGATACAATGAAATCAAGCTAGTTGCTCTTTATATACATAGAGACAATCTAGTCAATAATTCAATTAATAGGGAAGAAGGTCTAATTAACCCTTCAAATCCCTTACTTGCACAAAACATATTTGTGAACAACCATTGCTAAGCACAACTCACTGCAGTGTTCAGAAATGTATATATATAAAAACAATAATCAATTGTTAATATGCACATAGATTGCCATAAAAATATACAATATTAAAAACAATATTCAAAAGTCAATGCTGTGTACTTATTTGTGTATTTAATATTCTACCCAACCATACCACAATAATCAGGTAGTAAATACTGTAATGCCTTGGCTAATGAATTTGTGACTTGTAAAATCTATTAATAATTTCATAGCGTGAAACACTCTAAAAAATATTTAAATACGATGTGTATTATTCAAAATGTTGTTTCTGTATGTAAATCCTAAAAACACTAAAAAAACAAAAATTCATAATTTTGCCTTCCTTAGCTTCAAGACGCTACTGATACTGCAAGCGTCATTAAGCCCTGGCCGCCTTCCCGCGTCTAATCTCAACTGCCAAATTAATTCTTTATATTCTAAAAGGGACCCCCAGTCACCACCCCTCTCATTCATCTTTACCTGTTCTAAAATAATAAATTTAATTTCCATATTGGGACAAAAGAGGGAATGTCTATAGAAAGCATTAGTTTCCTTTTTCTTAATTATGTCGTACTGATGTTCATAAATGCGCCTTCTAAGGGTTCTCTCAGTCTTTCCTATGTAGAAACTTTTACATCTTGTACATAAACCCAAATAAACAATGAATTTAGCATTACAATTATAATAGCCCCTTGGTTGACATAGGAATTTTCTTGATGGTAAATATAATCTATGTCCATTAAATATAGCTGGGCATTGTTTGCACATTCCACATTTATATGTGCCTTCTTTTTTGTTGCCACTGCATGTCATTGGTTTAGTCTGATTCATTTCTAACATTTCTTTTATATTGGTACCCCTACGTCTAATGAATCTAGGAACCTCTGGGATCATACTACCCAACCTGTCATCCAGCCTTAGGATCGGCCAGTATTTCTTTACACTATTTTCCACAACATCATGGTCAAAACCAAAGGTATGGATGTATCCTTTTTGTTCCATGTTCTGCAGGCTGCTGCCTACTTGGCATATTGGTGTACCCGTAGTGTCTAGGAGAGGTGGATATTTTGTTTCCCTGCAACTAATAATTTCTGCTGCTAATTCTTCAACCAAAAGGCTTGGATACCCTCTTTCAAGGAATCTTTCTTTTAGGAAACTAATTTCTTCCATAAACACCTGTGTTGTGTTGCACATTCTGGAGGCACAGATGAATTGCCCCTTAACTATGCCTCTTTTTTGATATTCAGGGTGGTTACTTTTAAAGTGTAAAAAAGCATTTGAATAGGTGGGCTTCCTAAGCACACTTGATATAAACCTATTGTTAACTTTGTCCTTAACCAAATGCACATCCAAATAATTCAAGTTATCCAGACTCAATGAGTGCGTGAAGGTTAAAAAAGAAGTAGTGTTGTTGATATAATGAATAAATTCCTCCATGTTTGCCCTAGTACCACTCCATATAAGACAAATGTCATCAAGAAATCTGACATAATGCTTAATGTGCTGTGCCCACTCTGTGCCAAAAATGTATGTGTGTTCCCATTTATGCAACACTGTGCTTGCATAAACTATGGCACAGGCTGCCCCCATTGCAACACCTGATTTTTGCCTATAAAAGTGACCATTGAAACAAATGAAATTGTTTTCCAAGATTAATTCCATTAACTCCACCATCAAGTTTGTGGTGTTGGGAGTAAGTTTCGCTTCATTAACTAAAACATCACTAAACCATTCCAGTCCTGTAGCGTGTGGTATACTGGGAAACAGTTGAACAATATCTATAGTTACCAACAAATAATCTGGATGGTATGATAGGGATTGTAGACCCCTGAGGAAATCCCAAGAATCCCTGCAAATATACTTTAAAGAAGTAGCAAATTGTTTCAAAGTATGGTCTATAAATTTCCCAATAGGTTCTGTTATACTCCCTTGTCCAGATACTATAGGTCTAAAATGTAAGGGGTCCAGACCTTTGTGTGTTTTCGGGATGCCAAATATTACAGGAATTTTTGGCTTGGCAAAAATTATACAATTTTTCATTGAAAACCCCTTGCAAGAGGTGGTCATACAAAATGAAAGTAATTCTAGAGTATGCCATATGTAACTCATTACTAGACACCTGCTCATACTGCTCCGGGTCTTGTAACATCCGTTCAATGTACTGGATATAGTCAGAATTATACATCAGAACTAACCCCCCCCCCTTGTCTGTTTTCATAGCCCTACAGCTATTAATTTTAAGATCCTTAATTAAATTCATCTCATTCCTACTAATATTATGGGGGTCATTCCTTTGCTTTTTATTGTTAATCATCCTGATGTCTTTTTCCATCATTTCTTCAAATATTTTTACTATTGGATCCATAGGTGGGTTAAATGTACTCTTACGTGAAAGTTCCATACTTACAGGAAGTTCTCCTTTAAAATAAAGCATTAAATTCAGTTGCCTACTGAACATTTTTAAGTCTATTAACTCCTGTTCCATCCTGTTAGAAAATGCTGGCACAAAATGCAATCCCTTAGTAAATAAATCAAAGTGTTCTGTTCCCAAACTAATGCTAGTATAATTGTAAATCGAAAAATTATTTTCTGTTACCACTGTAACCTTGTTTGAAACATCTATACTAGCTTCTGCGTTGGTCGTGGATGAATAACTGAGAGTAGCCTGTATATCCTGATCTATTTGTTCCCCCACCCCTGAAAAAATCTGTTCCCCCTTCCCCCCTCCCTGTTTGGGGGAAAGTGAAAATCCAGATGTAAAGTACCTCTATCTTTCTCCACAAACCCTTGGTTATATCTTGGTGTCTCATAGGTCATTTCTGTTCTGTAACCTCTATTGAAGTTTCCCTGTGCACCACTATTACTGTTGTTATACTGCTTAGCTTTAATTGGCAGTGGATAGGCCACCCCTTCATTATATTCCTTTAAGTCCCTCTCTAATTTATGTATCTTGCGGTTTAAAATTCTCAAACAATGTTGGTCAACCTCCTTAAAAATGTTATCATAATTT
This sequence comes from Protopterus annectens, assembly GCF_019279795.1. Lineage (NCBI taxonomy): Eukaryota > Metazoa > Chordata > Ceratodontiformes > Protopteridae > Protopterus > Protopterus annectens. Next base: position 399,741,097 of record NC_056738.1, read on the forward strand.
CGTTTAACAGAAACAAATCTTTCATCATTAATTAAACTGTTATTCAAAACATTTAAATCATTCAATAAGACTTCTGCTTTTGTTTCATATTCTTCCACCATGACTTCTAACATTTCTATACCAGCACGATTGAATACACCACACAATTTTTTGTAATAATTAGAGTCCTTTTGCACATTGTTGGGAAATTTGAAACACCTTAGTCCCTTCGGTATTCTTCCCACTTTAACACATTCCTTTAGGTAATCAATTTCCAATTGGTTTGCTTTAAAGGAATAAAGCTTATCACAAAGAATGTTAAAATCTTTTTCTATGCCAGCATTAAAGTCAGAATTACTGTTTGAATTACTATTTAAATTGACAGTACCTTCACGAAACCAAAATTGCTGACCAGCCCATGCTCCAAAGTCAAAACGCTTCTCCTGCATTCCAGATTCATTAGGCACGACATTGCTGCCCTTACTACTATCATTACCATTTCGCTTTAAACCTGCCTGCTGATTGCAGGTTCCCAGACAAGTACCACTACCGGTTTGCTCATTGCACTCATTATGAGCGGAGGTGCGTCTTCTCTTCCGCTCTAAGCCCTGCTGCTGGTTACCTGGAAAAACCATTGGTCGCTCAACTCCACTACTGTTGAGCATGCTAGTCAACTGGGTTAGCTTGTCTAGCACCTGGTTAAACTCCGCCCTTGTAACCGGTGCACTGTCCTCTCGTGGTTTAAGTAGCTGGGGAGTATCAGAGAAAGTACTCTGCGCTCCTTCTTCCGCCATGGATCCAGAACAAATCGCAAAAAAAACCAGGAACAAGCAAAAAGTACCAATAAAACAAGACAGACCCATGACCTGGAAGGTGGCTCTGGAAATCCAGAATAAAAAGCAGATAAAATACTGGTGGTCCTTCTTCCGCTGAAGCCGAAAATGAAAGGCTGCAAATTGAATAAAATTTTCTTGCTTTAATGAAACAATCGAAACCAACAATCTCCTCAAGCGCTTTCGCTCAGCCTGATGCTGAGCTTTTTCAAGATACAATGAAATCAAGCTAGTTGCTCTTTATATACATAGTGAAAATCTAGTCAATAATTCAATTAATAGTGAAGAAAATTCCTATGTCAACCAAGGGGCTATTATAATTGTAATGCTAAATTCATTGTTTATTTGGGTTTATGTACAAGATGTAAAAGTTTCTACATAGGAAAGACTGAGAGAACCCTCAGAAGGCGCATTTATGAACATCAGTATGACATAATTAAGAAAAAGGAAACTAATGCTTTCTACAGACATTCCCTTTTTTGTCCCAATATGGAAATTAAATTCATTATTTTAGAACAGGTAAAGATGGATGAGAAGGGTGGTGACTGGGGGTCTCTTTTAGAATATAAAGAATTAATATGGCAGTTGAGATTAGACGCGGGAAGGTGACCAGGGCTCAATGACGCTTGTAGCATCAGCAGCGTCTTGAAGCTAAAGAAGGCAAAATTATGAATTTTTGGTTTTTTAGTGTTTTTAGGATTTACATACAGAAACAACATTTTGATTAATACACATCATATTTAAATATTTTTTAGAGTGTTTCACGCTATGAAATTATTAATAGATTTTACAAGTCACAAATTCATTAGCCAAGGCATTACAGTATTTACTACCTGATTATTGTGATATGGTTGGGTAGAATATTAAATACACAAATAAGTACACAGCATTGACTTTTGAATATTGTTTTTAATATTGTATATTTTTATGGCAATCTATGCGCATATTAACAATTGATTATTGTTTTTATATATATACATTTCTGAACACTGCAGTGAGTTGTGCTTAGCAATGGTTGTTCACAAATATGTTTTGTGCAAGTAAGGGATTTGAAGGGTTAATTAGACCTTCTTCCCTATTAATTGAATTATTGACTAGATTGTCTCTATGTATATAAAGAGCAACTAGCTTGATTTCATTGTATCTTGAAAAAGCTCAGCATCAGGCTGAGCGAAAGCGCTTGAGGAGATTGTTGGTTTCGATTGTTTCATTAAAGCAAGAAAATTTTATTCAATTTGCAGCCTTTCATTTTCTGCTTCAGCGGAAGAAGGAACACCAGTATTTTATCTGCTTTTTATTCTGGATTTCCAGAGCCACCTTCCAGGTCGTGGGTCTGTCTTGTTTTATTGGTACTTTTTGCTTGTTCCTGTTTTTTTTACCTTTTTTATCAAAACAACTCATGTATTAACTTCATCCTATAATAATATTGATATGTACATGGGAAGGAAACAATGTCAACAGGGACTTATGGAGGTCAAACTTAATGAAGGCTAGTAAACTATAAACTTATTTATGTATTACATTTGTTTACTGGGTAATGACCATCTGGGCCAGAAACCCATTTTCAGCTGTGACCTGGGGAGAAAAGCTCCAAACATACACTTGAGAAAATTTTAAAAACCTTGACAGTCATACTTACAAACCTAATTATCTCTTTCTTTAAAGTTATCTTGGCCTTTCTGATGGCTTTACCTTCTTTCATGACCTTGTCATAAGCATATTTCCCCTACTCCCTCCAGTTTTCATTCATATGTAACTTCCTACTACCTTGTTCTTTTTGTAGGCTGGTTGCTACCTTTCCTTACACTTCTTTCTTCTCCTGATAAAGCAATACATGATATTATTCCCCTTTATTCCTATACTGATGCACCCCCTCCCAAAATGATCTTGGTCTGTTTTAATTTTCTGCCACAAAAATTCACTATAACTGAACTTTTTCCTGATTGCTTTATTTCTGGATTATTCCATAATGTACTATTTAGAGGCTACAGTACTTCCATGTGCAGCAATGGACTGTATCACACCACTAAGTAATCAATTATATAAGAAGAACTGAATTTTTTGGGGGGGTCCAAGCTGCCTGATGACCATCATCCCTCCTTGCAATCTATTGACCAATTCATTTTGCACAATTAGTCCTCTTTGTGATCTATTGATCCATTCTTTCATCACAGTATAGATAGCACCCATTCCTGTACCATTCATTCCCTTTGAGGACAGACTCACTTGAAGACGGTGGCTAACATTAGCACTCACATCACCTTAGAAGGCCATGTTATGTCATCTCCCAATGTACACATGCTTACAGAAATATACTGAAGAGGACAACTATCAACAGCTTGGCTTGACTTAGTTAATCCTTTTTCTGTGGTTGTAATCATTGCCTGGAAATGTGGGGACTGGACAACTGGAACCACCACTCCCTCACCTTATGATGGACAAATCAGCATCAGCCACTTACTCCCATCTTCTCCTCCCAGTTCTTCCAGAATTTGAACAGTTAGTTGAATTTGGGTCAGCTATGGTGCAGTCAAGGTTTTATCACTCTGCATCACATAAACAGGCCACTGTTGCTTGCTTGTTGAGATTTCCATTAAAATCTCTATCACTTATCTTTTTAATTCCTTTTCCTCCTCCACCCTACACAAGTATAAAGTATACGCTGTTTATTATATGCTATATTTTAGCTCACCCATTGATGCCTGAAATGTAAAAATAACAATGACTTCTCATTGATTTTACTCTCATGTTATCTGAATCAGGAAACATAAATAAATAAATTATAAGCATCATTAAAGATACTAAACCTAGATTTCTATCAAGGGCCTTACAGTCGTTATGTTGATTTTCCTCATGTGTGCCTTTCTTTTTAATGTATTGTAGTATCACTCACTGTGTTGCAGGTCCCATAGAGAGACAGAGACTGTGCGTGCGTGCGTGCGTGCGTGTGTGCGTGCGTGTGTGTGTGTGTGTGTGTGTGTGTGTGTGTGTGTGTGTGTGTGTGTGTGTCTAAAGCTATAAACAATTCTCTAGACTAGCTCTCTCTGCCCAGTTACCAGACTAATAAAAAAACAAATATGATTTAGGTGCATGTACAGATGGAATAGAGAGTGGAATTCTAGTAGGGTAAAATGATGCTTTGTTGAAGAGAAGGCCATCTTGGTGTGTCTACATGGACAAAGCCTTCTTGTTGGGAATGAGACAAGACCTTTAATAGTCATTCAGCTAGAAAACAGTAAAGTTAGTATTTTGCTAGAATGGGGAGGATTATGCTCAGGAGATGAAAAGGAAATACGTGAATGAAAGCAGAATCTTAAAAAACAAAAACACAAAATACACACAAAAAGTATATTCTTCTTAATCAGGTTGGCAGAGGTTGGCAAATAAAGTATGTGACAAATGAACAGAATGTGTGCTGCTTGATCATCCTTGAAATCTAAAATGTAATGTAGATTGGAATTTATTTATTTAATGTACTTTGTTTCCTGGGGCAGTACACTGATCAAATATAATCATTTGTAGGCTCAGCTTGGGTTACATACAGAGTATCAACAGTAAAGTAATATTAAAGGTAAAACAAAATTATATAGTATAGTGACATAACAACATAATGTAGATGGAAAAATATATACAAATATTTGCAAGAAAGTTTAACAAGAAGTATAATTGGGATTAATACAATGTATAATGTTATAAGTGAGGTAAATGTGGTCCAGCCAAAAGAACGGACATAATACATACAAATATGGAGGAAGGTTTTCTCAATGAAAAAAGAAGAAATTGTAGAATACTAAGAGCTACAATAAAAGAGTTAATAATAGGAGAAGTGGATATTAGATATATATTAGGGAATGGACAGGGCAAATGTGGAACAGTAGGTATAAGTTTATAAGCTGGAGAGGTTAGGAGATTAAGCAGCCAAGGTTCTCTGAGATTAATGTAACACTACAACCATGGGAGTTAAGTGGTATAGTCTGTGTTCTGACATGTGCACTTATATTATTCAGTTAGGTATTGTTTGAACTATTGTCTGAACTGGTTGTAGTCTCCAATTTCAGTAAGATCAAAAAGCAAAGATTCCCACAGTTTAGGAGCAAGAAAAGAGAAGCTATGGTCTGTGGAATGAAGTTTAGTGGTGGACTTATGAGAGTGGGCCCATTAGTGGATTGGCTTTTTAGGTTATAGTGTGGGTTAGTTTCATAGTTATGGGGATGGTGTGTCTTGGCATAGGAGTTTGAAGAGAAGGGGGTCAAGAAGAAGCTATGCCTTCAATGGGAAGCCAGCCTCCCATTCAACTTTCGTGTTTATCAGCTGCAGAGCATCATAAATTACAATTAATTTATGCTATAAAATGTGGGTCTACTACATGCACTTAAATGCTAGAAGCTTGCAGCTGTCATGCCTCCTGCATGAAAGAGCAAATGCCCAGCTCCCACTAGCTCACTTCTCTTTAATTACATACTCCTCCCACAGCCTGATCATAATAAACTACATAGCCATCCCAGAACCCTGACTCTAACCCTAAAACTCCCACCTAGTCCTTAACCAGAAACCTCACTCCTTAACTCTAAACTCCCTTCCCACTCCTTAAATCTAAATTTCCCAATCACTCCCTAACCCTAAATCTCGCCATCTGATCCCTAAAACTAAATTTCTGATCACTGTCTCATTTTAAAACTCTCCTCCTGATATACCGCAACTATTTTTGCTTAAGAATGCTGGAGAAAGACAAAAATAAGGGGGGACAAAGGACCAAAATCAGGGACAATTGTTAATATTACTCTAACTCTATTAAAAGGCTAATAGTATAACAGGTTTTTACATCAACATGCATTTTGTGAAGAATAATAAGTATGAAACTCTAATGCCTGGCATTATTGACTGACTATAGGTTCATAGGTTCATAGGTTGGTACTAGGCTATCGGCCCTAGGGCCTATACAAGCCTAGCCATAACAATTCCCTGGCTATTTCTTCCCACAGTATTTACTTCCCTGGACCCCTGTCTGACATGATCCCCGGGGTGAATTTCTTATCTCCCATCCAATCATCAAGGTTCCTTTTGAAGAGGGCCAAAGAAGCGGTCTGCTTGACATGTATGGGCAGTCTATTCCAGAGTCTGGGGAGTCTCTGAGTCAGGCACCTATCCCTCCAGCATGTTTTGTTCACTGTGATGACAAGGTTTAGATCCCTAGAGCGTGTGTCTCTGAGGGATTGGGATTTCTTTAAGTGTAGCATGTCCAACAGCTCTCGGTTTGACATGGCTTTGTATGTTAAGCAAAGATCGCCTCTTAGCAGACGATATGCAACAGAGTATAGGTGGAGTTTTTTTAGATGGTCAGCATATGGCATCTGCTTTAGGCCTGTGATTCTTTTAGTGAGGTATTTCTGCGGCCTTTCCAGTTGTTGCAGATGTCTTGAGAGATACATACCAAACGGGGTGTTGTATTCTATAATAGGTCTAATGAGGGATAAGTACAGTGGGACAATGACCTCCTTTTTTCTGGATGAAAAGCCCTTAGTGATGAGGTGTGCCACTAAGAAGGATTTCCTGACTGTTGTGGCGATGTGGTTATCGAAGGTGAGACCACTGTCCACCTGTGTCCCTAAGTCTCCTATCACACTTTCGGTGTTTAGTGTACTGCTACCTATGTGGTAATTTATGAGTAGATGTTTTTTTCTCAAAGGGGATAACTACACATTTCTTGGCATTGAGCCTGAGCCCATGGCTCTGGCACCAACCCAGATGAGATGTTGTGCAAAGTTAGCACCTGTTTGCAAAGAGGACCATGCAACAGCAGACAATTTATCAGAAAGGCCCCTTAAATGACTATACCAAACATTTCATACCAGAATAATTGCCAACATTTCATATATACTTGAAAAGTTATAACCCTGCTTAGTAATCAAATAGTTAAATGAGTGGAGGAGCTATTTTACATTAAAATGCACAACAAAACATATGATTTCCAAACAAACTACTACATCTAAAATTCAACCTGAAAAAAAATACCGATGTCTATTTTAAAAGTGCAGTAAGGAACTCAGGGTGTGTATTTTTCAGAAAGCACCACATATCCAAAGACTGCCAGGTGCTTGCCCAACCCTTTGTAATCCATTTCATTGACAATCTATTGTTAATGCCAAACATTTTTCCATTTTGCTCAAAAACCTCGTTTTGGGTCATGGTTACCAATGATCCCTAGCTTTGAACTATTACTTTATTCTTTGTTGACCAGGTTAGTCCCACTAAACCAGTGCCCTCTTTTCGGGGAGACCTGAGGTAGTACTCATACTAACTAGAGGAAAATTGGACAGGGAACCATGGAACGTCTCCTTTTCAATAAATGCTGTGGAATCTTTTACATTTACCTGAGCTTCCAACAACTGAGGCAGACGGCATCTCTCTTTAACATCTCATCCAAAGGGCAGCACACTCAGGAGTGCAGCACCGCTACCGCACTGTAGCATTAGTGAAGAGAAACTGATCCAAGTACCTGGCATGGGAATACAACCCACAGCCTATTGATTTTCCAACACCAAAAGTAAGTGTGCTACCTATTAAGTTTCTGATGCCACATCTTAAAAAATATTATTTCCAACCATACCTGATTTGTTTTCCTACAATAAAGACAGAAGTACAGCAGATAGGTTGACTGTCGGTATCTTTTCTTTAACTTTTTAATCCGGATAATTTTTCTAAAGGAACAGTCTCTTGTGGTAGAAATGTGGTTTGTCCTATAATAAACAATTACAAGGGAATAACAGTAAATGGAAAGATTGTAAATAACAATGAAATTTGCTTGTCATGCCAAAGGGGTGGTTAATGCTATGTGTTATTATTGCAATGAACATCAGGTATGTTGTTGTGTCTTTCGGCTTTTCCCAGTTAGGGGTCGCCACAGCGGAGCTCTGGTCTGCTAATGATTGGCAGTAGATTTTTACGTGCAGAGTTGCTAGCTCTGACGCACATCCTTGGCACGCCCATTCACGCATGTCTCCACACAGAGAAGATGCTCTAGCTGAGAATCGAACAGGACAACGTCTTACTGTGAACATCAGGTATAAATCTGAAAAATGCAAAGTAATTTTAGACTAAGGAAAAGAGAGCCTTTCAGTGACATTAGGATGACTATCCTGACTAATACTATAGCTGTGCAATATCTGTGTACTGTGCAAGTTGCTCTACACTTCCATGGAAGATTCATTAAAGGTCAATGCTCAGTCCAAAGTTGTTGAAAGGGGGTGATTTGGAAACTATGTTACTTGGAAGAGCTCATCTTAAACTTTAATATGATTAATTCCAAATGCGGTGGATAATGATTTAAATTGGGGTGTACTACAATTAATAGTTCTGTAGTAATTGTTGTGCGTGTGTGTGTGTGTGCATGCTTGTGTGTGTGTGTGTGTGTGTGTGTGTGTGTGTGTGTGTGTGTGTGTGTGTGTGTGTGTGTGTGTGTGTGTGTGTGTGTGTGTGTGTGTGTGTGCGTGTGTAGCAGGAAAATCACCCCCCCTCAAAAAAAACTACATATCCAGTTTGGAAAAATTCACACAGCCTCGTGTCCATTTCTTATTACAATATCGGAAGTGGGAATGTTGCATGACACCTACCTCACAAATTCAGTCCTTTACACATTGGATCTTTCTGCCCAGACTTCCCAGCACTCCAAGTAAGTTCAACAAATAAAATAATAAAAGGGCTAGTAAAACACTAACCCATAGTACCAAACCTCAAATTTTCTCAAAGACTACCTTTAAATTCGCATCTCAAAGGAGAAAGTGGAAGTACCAATGTCACAGTTCAGCAATCTGCAACTAATGGAAGAAAGTCAATAAAAAATATCAAAACTTATAAAAGCATCACTAAAAAAGTTGTTGTTTTTTGTCTTTCAGCTTTTTCCCGGTGAGGGGTCACCACAGCAGAACTCCGGTCCGCTAATGATTGGCAGTAGATTTTTACGAAACGCCGAGGTGCCAGCTCGACACCCAACCTTTAACGAAGGCACGCCCATTTACGCATGCATGTCTTTCGAACGCTCCCCAACCACGGGGAGGACATGCAGACTCTACACAGAAGGCACTCCCAACCAAGCAGCGAATCGAATGGGAGTACCTCTTGCTGTGAGGTAACAACGCTACCGCTGTACCACCACGGCAAAAGCGTCACTAAAAAAGTAAAACTTCAAAATAAATATACTCATCCTACACAAACAGTTTGTATTACTCAACTACTCATTGTCTGAAAGTTACTTCTTCTTCTTTCGGGTGTTCCCGTTAGGGGTTGTCACAGTGGATCATCTGTTTCTATTTCTTCCTGCCCTTTGCACCTTGCTCTGTCACATCAACCACCTGCATATCCTCTCTCACCACATCCATAAACCTTATCTTAGGCCTTCCTCTCTTCCTGTTACCTGGCAGCTCCATCCTTAGCATCCTTTTCCCAATATACCCAGCATCCCTCCTCAGAACATGTCCAAGCCAACGCAATCTTGCCTCTCTGGCTTTGTCTCCAAACCATCCAACCTGAGCTGCCCCTCTAATATACTGATTCCAAATGCTGTCCATCCATGTCACACCCAACGCAAATCTTAACATCTTTAACTCTGTCAACTCCAGCTCTGACACCTGCCTTTTTGTCAAAGCCACAGTCTCCAACCCATATAACATAGCTGGTCTCACTACCCTCTTGTAGGCTTTCCTTTTCACTCTTACTGGTACCTGTCTGTCACAAATCACTCCTGACACTTTTCTCCACCCACTCCACCCTGCCTGTACTCTCTTCTTCACCTCCCTTCCCTTCCATACTCACCATTACTCTAAACTGTTGATCCAAGTATCACACCATTTCATCCACCTTCGACAACTCTACTCTCTGCATCCTTCACACATATATACTCTGCCTTAGTTCTGCTGAAGTTCATTCCTTTCCTCTCTACAGCACATCTCCACCTAGGGTTACCACCTGTCCCACTTTGTGAGGGACAGTCCCTCTTTGGGCAGTTGTGTCCTGCAAAAAAATTGTAAAAATGGCAATGTCCTGAGATTTTTAGGACAATATTATTTTTTATATTTTATGTAATAGCTGCATAAAACAGTTATTCTGTATCTGAAACACCTAAATGTTATAAGAAACAGAATAAGCAACAAAAATGCTACAAGAATAAACTTTTATTTAGGCAAAAAATTGACATTCCGTCCTTTGTACTGGCCATGGGTATGTTTCGCCCTGCAAAATCTTGACATTTGCACCAAAAATGTCCCACTTTGGGCATTTGAAAAGGTGGCAAACCTATCTCCACCTCTCCAGGGTCCTCTCAATCGGTTCCCTACTCTCCCTACAGATCACAATGTCATCAGCAAACATCATAGTCCATGGAGACTCCTGTCTGATCCTGTCTGTCAACCTTTCCTTCACAATTACAGCTACACACAGTATAATGACAATGATCCAAGCGTGTGTAAAATGTTTTACTGATACACGCTTGAGGGCGCTGTGTAATTGTTGCCTTTTTAGCCAGCTATATACAGTTTTATTATTTCGTTAACTGCTCTGGAGTATTACAGTTGTTGACATTCACTCTCCTAACTTACTGTCACAAAATGGCATTTCAGAACCCAGATAGTAAATGTCGTGCAGTGTTTCTGTATTAAGTTAGGTGTTGTAATAATAGCTGGTTCTTTTTAAGCTGTCAAAAAGCAAATATATATATATATATATATATATATATATATATATATATATATATATATATATATATACATACACACACACACACACACACATATATATATATATATAAATATATATATATATATTTTTTTTTTTTTGCTTTTTGACAGCTTATAAAGAACCAGCTATATATACATACACACACACACACACACACATATATATATATATATATATATATATATATATATATATATATATATATACATAGTATAAAATGCCCAATAAATGCCTATCTTCAACAATTATTTCCTAGAAGTCTGACATCTTCCAACTGAAAAATGCGTGGAGTTAAAAGTAGAGAACTGGGATACTTACAACTCTGCCAAGTTAAAAGTCAGCGAAGTTAACCAGCTTTATAATCCTCAGAGATTTACCAGAAAAAAATATGTGGAAAAGGTCAAAAATATAAGGCAAAATCAGGGGCACTCTTCAAAATCAGGGATAATTGAAAGGTATGCCTCCCACTCCCTAAAGCTTAATTCCCTGATAGCTCACTAAACCTAACCCCCCCCCTTCCACTCCATAAACCTAAACCTGAATTCTAAAACTCCATTCATGTTCTCTAAATTTAAATTTTCCTATTACACCCTAACTATAATACTCTTCTCCTACTCCCTAAATCTAAACTCCCGGCCCACTACCTGAATCTAATCTTAAATCCCTCAGTCATTCCCTAAACCTAACAGCTGTACTCCCACTCCCTCACAGTCCCTCTCCAAATCCTGCCATACTCACCTTGGTTGAACTCGGATATGTGTTTAAGCAATGGTCAGTTCCACCACACTATCCCCAGGGCTGCCACACCTTGCCCAGAAATGTTGTTGAGTTTAAGCATGAGCAACAACCCATTAGCTGCCACACCTGGATATGATCCTTACTGGAGGGTGGGGACATAATCTTGAGTGGGGATAACTGCAGAGATAATGTGGGCATGACCACCAACACTTGTGATGGTAGCCCTTGATATCCATGTGTGGGAGACCATGATATGAAGCTGATAGAATGGCAAATGGTGGTCCCTGTAGTGACATAGGTGCCCATTTCATCACCCAAAGGGGTGGGGGGGTTAGGGTTATTTATGTAAAAAGCACTCATGGCTGGAAAGCCAGTGAAAGCAACAAAATTCATGAAGTTTGCCTGGATGATGGCTCCTTCAGACAATTCTATCCCTCAGGATCTGATGGAAGATCCCCACCGCTAGGGAAAAAATGGGTTTGAGTACAAATACATGGAGGCTTCATAGTTGACAAGCCAGGTGGGGTAACCCAGAATAAAAGGACCTAAAAAAAGAAAATTTCGCTATGAAATCCAATAATGACTCTACATGTTTGTGCTTCATTCAAATCTGCACCATTTTCAGTTGTGCGGTATGCTATGTAACAATTCCATTTGCTTTCTGATTGCAATAATTAAGGCACTTTTTTTTTTTTTTGCTACGATCTATGGCTTGGGCTCAAAATGTCCCCTCAACATTTTGTTAATTTGGTTGTAACTTTTATCTTTTCATTTCAATGGCTGAACCAAATTTGCAGTAGTCCATATCCATCTATAGAAGATTCCATCACACTCAGCAATACCAGCACATGCTTATCTTCAGAAATAGCACTTACAAGGAAATACTGTTCAGTTGTTTTCCTCATATGCTGAACTTGACTCCAAAAGAGCCCTTCTTGCTTCAGTGCAATTACTTTTATTGCCTGATCATTATTTCTTCTCACTGATTCAGTGCATTCAGAAAGAAATCACAAGAAGGCCATATGTACTCTTTATATGTGTTATCTAAACATTGTGGTCTTGTGCAGTAACATTTTGTAATAGATCCTGGTTTGCTTTTACACATGCTTAGAGGTGTCACACAGCAGAATAGCAAGGTTCTGTATACCACAGAAGGTTATCCAGAAAAAGATGTCAAATGTTTCAATTTGTTATTAAGTCAACCATCTAATCACTGCCTTATAAACCTGCCCCTTATGCATTTATGATCATTTCAAAAAATTATGATGGCATGATAATAATAATTATAAAGACTGAATAACTTAAGACTTTATCTCAGTTGACAATAGATGCATGTGTCTGGCCATTTATCTAACATTTGGTGTATTGTGCCTTTATCGTTAAATCAACTGGCCATTCTTTGTTCTGAGGAAAGTGTTATAAAGCTATTTAGTAACAGATGGTGCACATACCTCTGAAACCTAGATCAAGAAATCTGGACAAAGATATAAATAAAAGTGGGACAACGGGGCAAAGGCCCCAAAACAGGGACTTTTTTAAATATTACTCTTACAAACTTAAGTTGATAGAACAGGTTTTGCATTAGGATAAATTTTCCGAAGGGTATGAAGTCTGAAACTGAAATGTCTGTCATTATGTTCTAACATCAGCTGTTAATGATTTGACACTAATTTGCCAGAAAACCACAATTTTATGAAAAATGGACCAAAAATCCGAGGCAAAAATGTGAACATTCTGCGAAAATCTGTGCAGTTGAGATGTATGAAATTGGTGCATGAAAAAATGGATGCAGCGATCTAAGAACTTGGAAGCCTGATTCCACGGCAAGATTATGTCAGACTGTGGAACAGTGGCACAAGACGTTTTTATTCTGAAAAAAAATAAGGGATTTGAAAATGTTGGTCTTCAGACTATTTTGAAGAGAAGGCTATGCTTTTTACAAGACAAGTAGTAAGAAACAATTTATTTAGAAGGGATTCCCAAAAAAAAGTGAACGTGCTCCAAAGAGTTGTATAAGTAACTGGGGGCACAATTCAGTTGCAAGACAAAGTCTGACTATAGAATAAGATGTTCATACTAGGCTATCTGCCCTAGGGCATTTATAAGCCTAGCCAGAGTGTGTTTGGCTTTCGCCACCCATTTTAAATTAATTTTGCTATGCCTTTTTTTGAGGTTAGTATACTGTGCCTCTGTCTAACAGTGACACAGAAGTGATAGCCGGGGTAAACCTACGATCTCCCATCCACTCATCAAGATTCCTCTTGAAGAAAGTCAATGTGGGACTCTGCCTAACTTGGACTGGGATTTTATTCCAGAGTGAAGGGAGCCTCTGGGTTATGAATCTGTCCCTCCAGCATGTCCTATTTATTTCAGTGCTGAGGTTCAAGTCTCTCAAGCGCGTAGCTCGATGGGATTTGGATTTTCTGAGGTGCAGCATGTCCATTAATTCCGGGTTGGACATGGCTTTATACGTCAGGCACAGATCGCCTCTGAGCAGGCGGTATGCCACTGAGTAGAGCTGGAGTTTCTTTAACCGGGCAGCATATGGCATCTGTTTGAGCCCTTTGATCCTCTTGGTGAGGTACTTTTGGGGTCTTTCCAGTTGCTGCAGGTGTCTGGTAAGGTACATCCCAAAAGGGGCATTGTACTCAATTATGGGCCTGATGAGGGATGAATAAAGAGGTACGATGACCTCCCGTGATCTAGATGTGAATCCCTTCATGATTAGGTGGGCTATATAAAATGTTTTTCTAACCACTTTGGCCACGTGGTTGTCAAATGAGAGATTGCTATCAACTTGGGTCCCCAGGTCCCTAATGACTTCTTCTGTACTTAATGGATTACCACCTATGTGGTAATTTGTGGGCACTTTGTTTTTGCCAAAGGGGATGACTATACACTTTTTGGCGTTTAGTTTGAGGCCATGGCTCTGGCACCAGTTGTCTGTTTCTATGAGGCCCTTTTGGAGGATGCTTGTGTCGGCTGGAGAGTTGATTATGGTGCCCAGTTTGCAGTCATCTGCGAACTTGGTCAGCCACAGTCCTTCCGTGTTGGCCTGTACCACCGAGAAATATATACCGAACAAGAGAGGTCCCAGGACTGAGCCTTGTGGGATGCCAATTGTAACTGGTTTGGAGTCTGACATGGCTCCAGCAATTCTAACCATGTGGGTTCTGTCCTTGAGCCAGTTTGCAACCCATCTAGTGACATAGGGGTTTATATTTAAGCTGGTGAGCTTATCTATAATGCCCGAGTGGGGTATTGTATCGAAGGCTTTTGCGAGGTCCAGGTAGGCTGTGTGGACCACCTTCCCCTCGTCAATGGCCTTGGTGACTGTTTCAAAGAAATCGACCAGGTTTAAGAGGCAGGATCTGCCCTTAACAAAGTCAAACTGGGTAGGATCCAGTGTCTGTAGGTCGCCAATATCTTTATTTATGAGGTCCATGATGATCCTTTCCATAGCTTTGCAGACCAAGCTAGTCAGGCTTATGGGGCGATAGTTTCCAGGATCCGTTGAGGCACCACCTTTGTGGAGAGGGACCACTGTTGCTGTACGCCACTCTTTGGGTACATATCCTGTAGTAAGGCTAAGATTGAACAGTAGTTTTATGTTTGGGTTTAGCTCTTCTTGGAGTTCATGTAGGACGCAGCCCGGGACACCATCTGGTCCCATTGATGCTGTGTTTTTTGCTTTGGAGAGGGCGGCACTTACCTGAGCATCTGAGATGTCAGGGGGGGCAGCACTCTGTTGGGATAGATATTTGCCCTTTTGGTGGGGAGAGGGGGGAGAAGTTTGCACTGAACCTGTCAGCTAGGATGTTGGCAATGTCTGTGGGCTCGGTGTATTTTTTGTCATTTTGGACTAATTCTGAGCATATCTGGGAATTCCCACCCAGGTTCCTAACATAACTAAAGAAAGCCTTGTGATTATTCTTAGTGTCCTGTGCAATTTTTCTCTTGAAGCTGGCCTTAGACGATTTTATGAGTGCCCGTAGTTTTTTGCTAATACTGATCAAAGATGCCTTCCCTTTTTGGGATTTTGCTCTATCATGTAATAGCTTCCTCCTTCTATTGTATAGTTTGTTTATGGCTGGGGTCCACCAGACAGGACGCCTGCCTTTGGAGGATTGGGTCTTGGTTTTATTTGGGATTGCATGATCCATGCATTCCTGAAGGTGTTCATAGAATGCGTTTATAAAGGATTCTGCGGTCTGGGCCGTATTTTCCACAGGCCCGGGGGCTTTGAAGGATTTCGCCTTGGTTTTGAGGCGTGTGAAATTTGCTTTAGAGAAGTTTTTCACTGTGGTTTTCTGGGCAAGGGGTGGGGTCGGGATGTGAATATCCAGTGAGATTAGTTTATGGTCTGATCTTACCAGTGAGGGATACACTTCTGGTCTGGAGCATAGTGTCTCCATGTTGGTGATGATCAGGTCCAATATGTTTTCCCCTCTTGTGGGAGTGGTAACAAGTTGTTCCATAGCATTTGAGTTTATAAATTCTAGGAACCTTTGGGCTAGGGTGCTGGAGCTAGAGTAATGCTCCCAGTCTATGTTTGGGTAGTTGAAGTCGCCCAATATAATGGTGTTTGGAGAGACCTTCATATTTTCCAGTATTCTCAGGAAGGCCAAGTGGGGTTCCTGTGTTTGGGAGGGTGGTCTGTAGCAGGCTATAAACTGGAAGGCAGTTTTACCCACAGTTAGTTGCACATGGATAGTCTCTGATGCTTCGTGCTGTGCCACCAACCTGGAGGTGTGGGTATCTTTGACGAATATTGATACTCCCCCTCCTTTTGTGGTTGGGTCCAAGTTTGGGGGCCGAAAAGCATGGTATGAGGTATAACCTCATGTGCCTGCTCCACCTCACAAAACAGCAGTAATGCTTTCCCAACATTATTTACTGCAAAACCAAGTTCTCTCATAAATGGGCAAATATGCTACCTCTCCAACATTCGCAATCTTTCTAGGAGCTCCAACTTTTCAAAGATCCCAAAATAAGGACAATGTTAAGTATAACTCGAATTCATTTTAAAATGGCAATAAGACCAGCACATTTTGCAACAACGTGCATTTGTCTTGTACGAAACGCTAATGCCTGGTATTACTGACTATAACCTTGAAAACAGGTACATTAATCGCGATACAGTTAATAAAGTTGGAGCTCCTAGAAAGATTGCGAATGTTGGAGAGGTAGCATATTTGCCCATTTATGAGAGAACTTGGTTTTGCAGTAAATAATGTTGGGAAAGCATTACTGCTGTTTTGTGAGGTGGAGCAGGCACGATCTCCGTGTATCCGTTTTATTTTTTATTAACTGTATCGCGATTAATGTATCTGTTTTCAAGGTTATAGTCAGTAATACCAGGCATTAGCGTTTCGTACAAGACAAATGCACGTTGTTGCAAAATGTGCTGGTCTTATTGCCATTTTAAAATGAATTCGAGTTATACTTAACATTGTCCTTATTTTGGGATCTTTGTTCCCTATTACTTTTGGCTTTATCCCCAATTCTTGAATACAGAAGTGGAGCACCACTGGGTCAGGCCATTACCCCCATCGTAAATAATTAATTAAATGCGCTTCAATCGACACAGTTTCCAAACAATGTATAATGATAGGAACGAAGATTGCCCGGAACCAATATTCGGAAATCAAAGTGTCAGTCGATTACTTTGGTTGGAAATTGCCGTGTCCAAGTAGTACATGTGTGTATTATTGCTTCTCGCTCGTACTTCTGAGTCGTTTGTATTTTAAGAAGTACAGCTGAAGGATGAAGCTGTTCACACATAATATGTTAACTTCACATGTAAAAGGTGTAACAAAGGGATACCCTCTGCTTCTAAAGGTAGATAACGAGTAAGATCACTGTTATTCTTTTGAAAGTAGACGTGTAGGAATATACATAGCACGTGATTTTTAAGTTGTAGAAGATATTGTTAGCTGCTCAGGAATAATATGTGCTGGAAGAGTTCATTGCTTAAAGGGAGTACTGTTGGATCATCTGTATATCGTTTGTTGTGAGTTCTGTCTTTCTAGATACTGTGTCAAATATACGGATACAAAGTGTGTGTTTTCCTTGCAGGCTCCGTTAATAGTTTGCCAAAAAATAAAATTACTAATGAATAAGAAAATTGTGTGTGGATAGGTTAGTTTTGTTTTCTCATTTCAGAACATGTCACCCTTTCATTACTATTCAAAACATGAGATTTTGTACGTTTATTATGCTCATAAAGCAATACTTTTTGTACTTAAGATCATGTTGCTGTTTTATTTGCTATCGTGCTGTACGTCATGTTGTGCTTTTACACGTGTGGAGGACAACACAAAAAATAAAATGAATGGTTTGATGTGTATCAGAAAATGGGATTGTGTGACCTTTTGTATTTGATCACTTGAAATTAGTTAACAAGTATGTTGAGGCATTGAGCAGATCTGATGGAATATTATGAATAATTGAATGTACAGCAGGCAAGTTATACTGCTGCTGCTGCAATTGCTAGTTGATAATGCTGTACATTTATGTGTATCTAAAACAACACTCATTAAGTACATCTATTGCAAAAGCCATCCACAGTAGGGTATCCATGTGGTAATGATTTTTTTTATGTGGGCTAAGTCACATAATTATGGGTGCAGTGAATCAGGAGACCATGACAAACAAGTACCCACTTTTAAGGTTTGAGTGAATGTTCTAGTAAATATTTCATCAAAAACATATCCCTAAAATGCTATAAAATGAGACTGTTCTCTGAAGCAGAAAAGGGTTTGCCCGGAAAATGTAGCAGCAATGATTTTTTCTCCCAGTCACAAAATGTAAATAAAATATTTCCTCCCCACTGTGTAAACAAATGCATAAATAATTACTCTGACTGAGTGCCACACATTTTTATGGCACTTTTGTTAAACGACAGTTCACTTCATGAATGCATTCAATGAAATTTTTATAATATGTTGCCTCATAGCAAGAGATTGGAGTATGATTTGCAGTGACAATACGATTGACTGTAATTAATTTGTGAATTATTTGCTAGAACATTTTAACTTGTTTTTATTTTTTGGCAGTTTATTTCCAATGTTTTTGGTTGTCTTTCTCTCTTATATATAATATTCGTCTTACATAGGCCACTGAGCTGAAAGTGAACAATATCGATTTTAATCCAGAATTTGTTGCTCGAATGATTCCCAAGGTAGAATGGAATGTACTGGTAGAAGCTGCAGAAAGTGTAAGTACTTTTCTGTACTGTTTTTACTCTAGCCCTTCCTTTTTCACCCCCAGCACTGTAAGTCAAATATATTTTAACCTATGTTGTATGGGGTTCATAACATTTATATTTTGTGATTAAGTGTGTATGTGCATTATAGGTCAACTCCTTTGGAAGTTAAACATTGCCTCAAGATATTTGGTCTTGGTCTAGTTGTTGTTTTCACTTTTAGGATTATTGTACCAGTTGCATTAAAGCAATAATGTTTTCTTCATTGGTCTGGGTGCAGGTGTAGTACAGGGCTGGATCTAAGAATAGCAAATGGTTACCTTTATCTTTTTTTTTGCAAGATGCTTTGGCAGCAGGAATGTTAGAACATTGTAACTCCCAGAACTAAAACCACTTGGCAAGTAAAACTCCCCCAAGCATCAGCTCAGCTTATCCTTTGCCTCTGTATCTAGACAGTACTTACTTCATCTCTTTCACATCTCTGTTATGCACGTGGTTTAATCACATTGTGAAAGAAATTTAAGGTACATCCCGGATTGTCCTTTCCATAGGTTAGTCACTTTCATTGATTTCAGAATTCCAGTTTTATTTTTCCCCATATTCTTTCACTGTAGTTTCCCCCAAAATCAAGCTGCCTCCATGAGAAGTAGCCCTTTTTTTGCTTCTTGATGTCTCATCTTTACATAAATCCATAACAGATCAAACAGTACTTAACAGTTTGCCAGTTGCAAATGAGTCAAGTCCTTCAGAATTGTTCAGTGACTGAAAAATTAAAAATCTGCTGTCAGAACAGCTTATCCTACCCTCAACTACATCCACTTCATTTTCAGTCTCCCTTCTAGTTACAGTTCTAGCAAAATGTGAAGGAGAGGGACAGGTGTGTGTGTGTGTGTGTGTGTGTGTGTGTGTGTGTGTGTGTGTGTGTGTGTGTGTGTGTGTGTGCGTGTGTTTCGGTGGGGGGGTGAAGAGGATGAAGAAAGAAGATCAACAGGAGTATAAAAAGGGCAAGTGCAAAGATCCCACTATGCATCTCACTCCCTTACCAATGCCTGCTGTGTTTAGTTTCTGGACCAGTGAGTATCTGGCTCACAAACCTATACATAAAGTAGTTACATTTGATATGGTGGGTGGTGGTCATTGAGGCTGGTGTAACATTGACAGAAAGCAGAAACTTATACAGTGTGTCTCATTACCATTTTCCAGACACCAGTGCTGGTGCCTGCCCATATCGGAGTAACAAAGCCAGAGTGAGAGTTTAAGATTTTCCCTGCTCTAAGGTGAACTCCTCTCACTTCCCTTAGAAAGATTATGAGCAGGGTGTCTCTGTGGTGTAGAAGGATGGAGCCCTAAATATTGCCTGGTTGACTAGGGTTTGATTAGCTGTCCCAGCACTGAAGAACTAGTGAAAGGTGGGAGAGGAATGAAAGGTCTATGCCTCCCTTGTTTCTCTTTAAGAGAGTAATGGGTGCTGTGCTGTGGAGGCCTGCTGCTGCCATGTTGCTGGTAGTGATTCATAAGTTGTTACGAGACTAACCACCACTAAGTCGTTTAAAAATCTAGCTATGCACCCCAAACCATTTTGGTCCCGAGTATCATGGATGTCTTTACGGGGGGAGGGGGGTGTTCGTAAGGAGGTAACTCAAGATTTGTAAGGGAGGGGTGTTTGTTGGGATAATACTTTTCTTCTTGATGGCCTATGTCCAAAAGGGACATGGGGACCAGACCAAGAGTAAATTTACAATTTATAAAACCAAAAGAAGCAGGAACAGCAACAATGTATACCAAGAAAAAATGTAAGCCAAAAACACTGAAAATCAGGAGAGAACCAGGTCTTGGCGTAAAATGATTTAATTCGCTATTCATCAAAAGCGACTTAATCAGAAATACCAGTATTTCTGATGAAGTTGCTTTTGACCGAATAGCGAATTGAATCATTTTACGCTAAAAGACCTGGTTCTCTCCTGATTTTCAGTGTTTTTGGCTTACAAATTTATAATTTTATAATCCAGTTGTCAAGATTATATTCAAATAGGGTCTGGGAAGAAAGGAGAGCCTGTTCCTTAATGTGGGGATTCTCTGGGACATGTCTCTCTCCAGCACATTCTTTTTATATGTCAAAAACGAAGTTCAGATCCCTGGATCTAGTGTCTCTGGTGCTGTTTGTTTTGCTCATGTGCAACAACTCCATCAGGGCTGGGTGTGAGGAGGCCCTCTAAGCAAGGCAAAGATTCCCTCTCAGCAGCCTATAGGAGACTAAATACAGAGACAGATCTTTTAGGTGCTCAGTGTAGGACAAGGTAGTCATGCCCTGAATTCTCCTGGTGAGAAACCTTTGAGGGTGTTCCAACTCTTGCAAGTGTTTGGTTAGATAAATGCCAGTGGGGGGAGTATTGTATTCAATGATAGGTCTAATAAGGGCTGAGCAGGGTGGTACTAGAACTTTCTTGGACCTGGATGCCATACCCCTGCATATACGTTTGGTGACAACTGCATGTTGGTCAAAGGCCAGATTGCTGTTTACATATGTTCTCGTATCCTTTACTACTGGGTTGATTGTTAGGGGTGTTTTATAGATGGTGTAATTAACTTGGATTGACAGTTTCCCAAAGGGCATTATAATGCATTTTTTAGCATTGAGTTTTAGGTTTTGGTTTTGGCACTAGTCATTTTGTCTTGAGTTAAACCCTTTTGCAAGATGTTGGCATCTTGGCGGGGGGGGTCTGTAATGCTCCCAGTTTACAGTCATCTGTGAACTTGGTGTGTCAGAGGCATTGAACATTAGCCTTGACTTCCAAGAAGTAGATGCCAAGCAGAAGCGGACCCAGCACAGTGGCCTGAGCTCCTCCACTCTGACTAGTGCCTGGTGGAGGTGGTCTCACTGGTCCTGACATCCTGCTTTCTGTCTGTGAGCCAACAGGCAATCAAATTATTTTTATGTAGGAATTTATGCCCATCTCAGAGAGCTTGTCAACAATGCCTGAGTGGGGTATTGTATAGAATGCTTTGACCAGTCAAGATATTCAGTATGTGCTATTTTTCTCTCAAAGAAGTCTACCAGGTTAAGTAGGCATGACCTTTACTTAAAGCCATATTAAGATGGGTCCAGTGTCTGTAATTTGCCAGTGTCTTTGTTTACCATTTCCATGATAATTCATTCCATGGCTTTGCATATTAGGCTTGTCTGAGTCTGTACTTCATTGAGTCAATTGATGGCTCACCATTATGAAGGGGCATGACTATTGTGGTCCTCCATTCACTTAGTGTGTAGCCTGTTTCAAGTCTGTAATTGGAGTGTCTCAAGTTGTTCTGATAGGCCACTTTTTAAGACTGTTCGGGAGACAACTTGGGCTGTTGTCAGGAACCATGGATGCGGTATTTTTGCCGTTAGTGAGTACTGCCAGGCCTAGTCCCTGCTAATAGTTGGGTAGTTGGAGGTGGTATGTTGTAGGAGGTTTTACATGGTGCTGCTGGGGAGGAGTTGGGGGTAAAGTTTGATCTGAATTCTCAGCGTGTGTTACCCTAATCGGCGAAGGTGGTACTGTTCACCACCAGTTCAGTGCACTGTTGTGTGTTGCCTTTAAGATTCCGGACATAGCTGAGAAGACCTTGTGATTATCTTTAACTTGCATGACTATTCTGATCTTATAGTTGGCCTTGTTGAACTTGATTAGACCACTTAGTTTCTTGTTTAGTTGTATGAGAGCACTTGTATTTAAGGGAATTGTTCTTCCTGATTTTGGCCATGAATTTTTTTCTTTTATTATATACCCTATATAGGTGAGGATTCCACCAGGGGTTTGTTTTTAGTGTTTGATATGGGTTTACTTCTGGTAGGTATGACAGCTTCTATGCAGCCATTCACATATTTATTTAATTCTGCATGGGTAACTGTTGTCTCGGCATTAGGAGAGGCTTGAATTTTGACAAACTGTCACTTAATAAGACGTAGTTTGCCTTTAGAATAGCTAATTGTTACTGGTTTAGCCAGGTTTTCGATGTTGGTTTTTACTTCAAAGGAGGTGATTTTGTGATCCGAGCTTGCTAGTTAAGAAGTAGTGGAGGGGGAGGGTTGCAACACACTGCCATGTTTGTGAGTACCAGATCCAGTAAGTGCATGCTTCAACCAGAGGATCAAACAAACAGTCTGTTCCAGGGTGTTTTGTGTTAAATTCTAAGAAGAGTTGTGTCTGTGAGTTTGAGGCAGTGTTAAGTTTCCTAGTCTGTAGAGAGTTAGTCACCCATGAATAGGCTATTAGTTGGGTGGTGAGCACCTCTAGTAAGTTTAAGTAAGAGTTGTGAGACCCTGAGGGCATAGATGCTGACCTGTAGCTAGTCATGATATGGTGAGAGACTTTATCTATGGTGACCTGCATGTGGATGAGCTCCATGGTATCATCCTGTTTAACCAACCTAGAGATATGTTTGTTGTTGTCATAGATCTAGACACCTCCACCTTTGGTCCTGGTCTGTGCTGTTGGTCTAAATTGTATGGAATGCTATGTAGCTTTGCACTGTCTGAGTACTTTCTATAGCTTTTAAATCAAGTCTTGGTCACAGCACAGATGTCTACATTCTCCAGAGTGAGGAGAGATCGAAGGGTGTGGAGTTTCTTGTTTAGGCTCTTAACATTGAGCAGTAACACCTTAAGGTTGCTTGGGAACCCTTTCTGTATGTTGCTAGTTTTGCCTTAAAAGGGCTCCAAGAGGTGGATAAAATTGTAGCCAGTATCATAAAGTCTAGAGGGACAAGTGCAGCCATCCTTGGCAAAGCAGTGTGGTCTGCTGACAACGTCCTCCCATGTTGACATATATTTGATCCCCCCTGGAGTGACACCAGAAACTAAGCCAATTATTAAAATCAATTATTTTATGCTCCTACTGTGCAGTCATCCTTGGTGAAGTTAGACTGCTGCTTAATGCATGGCACATATTTATCTGTGACGCACATTCTGAAAGATCCATTGTGTCTCTTCAGATAGTTGTATTAGGTCATTTATATCCACATAGACTATGATAAAATCATATTGGTACCTAGGGTGCAGTGACTTGAGTGTATGTGTGGTATTGTAGATCCTGGCTCCAGATAGGCAACTAACCATTATCTTCTCCTTGTCTAAACTGGTGTGTGGGGCATCTGTGTTGTCACACAATGGAGTCCCTAATGACAAGTATATGCTTGCCTTATAGGCTTTGCTGTTGGAGGACCATTATGTGTAGGCTTATGTGAGATGTTTGGTGTTGCCTTTGGTGTGTGTTTTAGTGATTGCTTAGAAGCAGTATTGCTGTTGGGTGGTTTTGGAGGTCTTTGAGATTTGGGAAGGCTTCTTTTTGAGTGCCTCAGCATAAAACAGTCTTGTGTGTCTGGTGAGCAGTGTGTGTAAGGGATGTAAATGTAATGTGGATATTCCCAACAACCTTGTTTGCATGCAAGATGTTTGCTTCCAAGGAAGTTGTGTATTTACATATCTCCTGTAAAGTGTCATTTTCTTTAATGATTAACTGGTTGTCTAAGAACATGAGACAATTGCTACATTGCTTTAGTATATCCAAATCTGCCAAGATGGCCACAGAGACATTTGAAAATTACATATCCATGTTGTCCAGTCCTGTAATAGCTGTCTAGGATTAAGGATTTGGTTTAAAACGGGATCTCCTAGGGCAGTTTCTGGGGTGAAGAGCAACATTTTATATAGTGCTAGAATATGTTAGTGCT
Source organism: Protopterus annectens (assembly GCF_019279795.1). Classification (NCBI taxonomy): domain Eukaryota; kingdom Metazoa; phylum Chordata; order Ceratodontiformes; family Protopteridae; genus Protopterus; species Protopterus annectens. The sequence goes on from NC_056738.1 coordinate 399,765,295, forward strand.
AGTCCATGTGCAAGCTAGCTGTTTTAGTCTTCATTCTGCACAGTGCCACACCATTTAACAGATTTCTGACCTAACCCTAACTTAATAGTGAAGCTTTACTGTTTAGACATATGCTGCTATACAAGGCACTGCTAACTGCTGCTAAGTGGCAACTCTGCACAAACTTACCTAATTTATAGCAGAGAACAAAAGCTTGAAAACTGACTTCTACGTCCTAACCAATAAGCAACCACACCTTGAGCTCCTTGGAGTTATTTCCATCTCAGAAAGACCAGGTAAGCACCCTCTGCCACAAGATGGATGATCCTGAAATTTCTTAATGCAAATGCAGCTCTCAAGTGCAGATTAAGCAACAACAACTAAGTCCCTGGCTAATTTGCCCACCTGCAAGATGATTTGGCAGCAAACTGACCATTTTTGCCACAAAATTAAATACATGCTTTAAAAAATGTTCAAAACAGCGGTAATCACTGTATAAAAGCAAGTAGAAGTACAGTAAATAATATCTTAGATGGCTCTGGATGCAGTTGAAACACTCTCTCAGTTTTGCAGAGTTCTCTGATAATGAGATCATGGCAGTGTGCACCAAGCTGTTAGGGGGTGAGACAGGCGAGGAGGGGGTGAGACAGGAGAGGAGGCAGTGTATTTCTGTAGAGGCTGGCATAGCCTCTTAGCATCCCATTGCTTGCATCTGGAGGATTGGGACCCACGTAAATACTTCACAAAGGAGGCAGGGACCTTCTCATGGCATCTATGCATGCCCACAGAAGAGTCTAGAACCAGCACATTGGGGTTAGGGCTACAAAATGCCATATTTCTGTAGTGTTAAGATCTCTCCCAGGATAGCCTGAAACTTGCCACGAAAGGGAAACAAATGGTATGCTAGGGCTGCTGAGAAGAGCTAATGAGTAATGGAGGTAGATTTAAAAAAAAAAAGTGTATATGTATGATTATGAGCTGCTGGTAGGTGGTGTTAATGGGCTGGCTAGTGCATGCCTCAGCCATGCAGTAAGTACCCTTACTTCAGGCCTTTCTGATGCGTGTTCCAGCCACTTATTGGATATGAAACCACTTGATATCAGAAGCAAATCTGATTTATCTACTGTTTGTTGTGCAGCTGTCAAGTTATTTGACTGCTGCCCATCAATGTGTTACCAGATGCTGACCTGTGGGCATCTGGCTCATAGCATCTGTTGCACTGTTACAGTGTGACTGTCTGTTAGCAGGTTCTCTGTAATCTTACCCATGTATATGTCCTCATCAAGCCTTCCAGTTGGCAGTGGCTTTGTGACCATCTTTGTTCATTCTGGGACCTCTACTCAAACCTTGCCCAGCAGTCTCACTTTTTCCATCTTGTAACCTTCCACTGGATAGTAGGTCTAAGAAGTATTATATGCCATTTGTATACCATCCCAGGTAAGCTTCCTGTCCTGTGCTGGTCTTCTTGGCAGTTGACCTGCTGCATATCACCCACACTAGCAGTGCAAAAGGCAGTAACCTCAGACTTTGAATGCATCCTAACCGAGTGCACTGTATATTAGCAGGCAGTTGCAACTGCAGTACCATGTGAACATATCTCCACTAATGTAAATGATGATGATGATGATGATGGACTGTTTCTATTCCTTGCCTTTCAGAAGACCACAGATTTGCAAAAATACTAGAAATTATGTGGCAGAAAGGAAGGTAGCTACAAGATGCATTTCCTTCACCATAGATAAGGCTCATTATGCTTGTTCATCAGCTGTATCCTGTATTATTTGTTGCATTTAAGAATCTCATAACATTTAAATTGGGAGTACACTGATACCTTATCTCATGCTCCCAGAAAAGCAGACTGGATCTTTAGCTCACTCAAGAACTGATCATTGCCAGAGTAAACCTGAGAATGGGTTCTATATTGTTCCTGACATAAATGAAAACCTAGGTTTTTTTACTCCTCAAGTGCAGGCTGCCAGCCGGGAGACAGAATCAAAAGCTGTGGACTGACGCAAGTTTACACCTTCCACCCTTCACCTGATGGCCATAACTGCCTTGGAAGCTCCATCATCATTTGGAACACCTGAAAAAGACAGATACATCCATGGACCAATGAGCAGACCGAGTACAGTGGTTGTCTTAAAGCCCAGGTAGGCACATTTGATAATTTAGACTTGCTCACATGGTGCAGGGAGCAGATCTTTCCCATTTCTTCAGGGACATAACATTGGATGTCTACTGTTGAGGAGCCATTGCTGTTCAGCTCAGAAACCATCATCTTAAGGCTATGGAAATTGCACTCTACCCTTTTGGCTGTGGGGATGTCTTTTCAGCTTCTTCAGTGGACCTTGCAGCGCACACTACAAAGTCCTTGTTCCAGGAAGGATGGCAAATAAAAAACAGCAATGTAATCAGCAGACCTCTGCCTGTCAGCAATACATTGGCACTGGGGCTGGTTCTGTGGCCCTCTACACCAAGAGATAGACAGGGGAAGACATTCTGGGGGAAGACATTCTGAGGGTAGTTCCCAGAGTCCTTTTCCCTTAACCAACTACTTCTCATTGTGGTAGATGATCAGGAGGAGGATTGCCCTCCATGCATTGGCCTAGGGAAAAATCATTGTTGGTGCTTGGGTCTGGAAGGTCATAGATGGACAGCTGCTGTTCTTCTCCCATTTGATGCTGTCTTTCCAATACAACTTATTCTCTCTTCACCCATAGAAGGTGGCATTCTTCAGGATTTTCTCATCCTTCCCCCAAGGAAGTCATCCAGCACATACCCAGAGACCAGCAAGTCAAAAGTGTAGTGCTGTTGCTTTCCATTACCCAAGACAACAAGGGACATCAGACCCTTTCTAGGCTGCTGTAACCTAGACACTTACATTGCTAAAGCAAAGTTCTGCATGGCCACTACCCTGGCCATAATGTCATTTCCTCTAGTGTCCAGAGGAGACTAGATATGATATTTGGATCTCCAAGATGGTTAAGTCCAGGTCAGAATAAGGGTGTCACAAAAGCGGCTTACTCTTCCAGACAGGAGGCAGTTACTTTCATTACAGAACTTTGCCTTTATAAAGAAACGCATGTTTCAGGACTTTACACATACATTTTAGTGGATGAAAATCCCCTCTTGACCTATCTAGTCTGCCCATTTTCTTATGTTTTGGATTATCTATAGCTCCTTCTTTAACAACACCTCATTTCTTCCACCCTCATTTCTTTCTTATGTGGGCACCTTTAGCTGAGGATAGGGTTGGGCATAAATGCCTGCATCTACTGGATGTCCTCCCCCCTTCATATGTTAGAGTAAGCAGCTGCAGGAATAATGTATTGTAGGAGCAGGAGTTATGTTGAGATTTACTCCTGACTGGTCAGGTTTGTGCAGCAGATCAGCAATGAAGGAACTTGATTTTTTGCAAACCATTATTCCTACACATGCTATCTCTTGTTTGTCAGCCTTGTAGAAATGGACTGGGAGGTATGGTCTGCTGTTCAGTACTACGCATTTTATTTGTGATTTGTAAATTGGCAGTCCTCAAACTGGTGTATCCACACTTCATAGCAGCAACAGTAAAAGGTTGGAACTTCCAAATGACTAAAATTTTCTATGATGACAGATGCAGCCCCATATGCAAGACCATTTCTCATTACAGGTCTGGCATCTGATCGCATTATTATGCATACACTTCAGACATTATGAGGACAGAACTGCTTTTTCCACTGCAGCTTTTGTTAGTTATTCATGAAGAACTGTGTTCAGAGGAAGCCTTTGTATGTGTTGCTTGGGTGGGGCACACAGGGTTTCCAAGTAGTGTTTTCATAAACGCAGCTTTTGAAATGTGCATTAGTTGATGACTGCTTCCCTTCTAACCACTCAAAATGTTGTTGTGGCACTAGCACCTTTTCCTCCAAAGAAGACCTTATCAGTCATTGATTTGCTGGCACTTCAAAGGGAGCAGGACAGGATCACCAAAATGCATGAATAGCAATAGCAATATGTGGATCCCAAGGCACAGAAGTCAAGTGGACAAACCACTGACTATCCTATAGATACTAGAAGGGAACTCCAGCCACTGTTATGCATGTTGTGGCACATATTTTGGCACATATTTTCCATCTGTCAATCTGTGCAGATTAAGAGTGTCCAACATTTTTGGCCCAGGGGCCACTTGCCATACTTCACAAGGTTGGGGTGGGGAGGGGGGGCACTTTACCATGTCCATGTATTTGTTCAAAGCAGTACATTCATTATAGGACATACTGAGGGCCAAATAAAATGTTTCAGTCAGCCGGATTATGGCCTTAGGGCTAGCTGTTAATCTAGACTGTATGTGTAAATAGTGTTTGCTGTGTGTAATGTGCTCTACATTTGACACTTCAATAACGCAGGAGTACACAGCTGTTTGGCCTTGTCTTGGCACATGCCCAGTACCATTCCCTTTCGTTGTATTTAGCAGTGCATTTGCACTCACATTGACCTCCTGTTCTCTCATTATGACTTGACTGGATTGATATGTTCTTCTGTGTTCTTTTTTACCATCATTATTGCTTGTTTCACTGTTTAAGACTGCACCTATAAGATATGTTCATTTAGCAGTGATGCTGGTAGACAATCCTTTTATTTTAGTTCCCTTTTCCCTTTATTTAGTTTCATTATCCTTCCATTTTTCTTTTTGTTGTCATCTGTGTTTTTCAGCTTTATACTTTTCTAGACCGAATTGGTTGTCCTTTTTAAGTTTGGACATTTAACTTTCTGACTTCCTTTTTGTTTTTCCTCTTGTTTTAAATGTTCTCTGCTAGCCTGTTTTTGACTTGTATAGTTGAGTACTTAAACAGGTATTTTGATGTGTCCTTCAGCACAACTCATTTATGTTGCTGTGCTAGAGCATATCTGTGACACTGCCATATTTGTTGCTGTTCTGCCTTGAAGTCCAGAACTAGGGCTTTTGAGTGACTGGAACTATAGTTGGTAGGGAACCTCTGTGTTAGAACAGTTTATCCCTCAGTAGCTGCTTATTTCCCAAGCTGAGGTGTGTCAGTTTATTAGCATCCTTTTATTATTGGACTTTCTTAGGTGGATTCTCTTTCTATATACTTTGTTTGTGCCTCTGTGTACTGACAACAGGCATCGGCAATGTGAACCCACTAATTCCCCCTCTACTGGGGGAGCCAGTATGAGTAAGAGGTAAGGAGTGGGGTTATAATCCAGGTAGCCACTGAAGTATTTTGTGCCCTTGCTAGCATACTGAGAATGGGAAATTTTTTCAGGACCCTAATTCTGTTCATGGTCATTAGCATGAGCACCTACATCACTTGGGTGCATCCCACACCTTCCACTTACTTGTGCATGTTTTTACCCACAAGTTAAAAGGGCTACCATCATCAACTTTTGGTCACCAGGCCCACATCCCTGGTTCTGGACACTTTGGCATAGTGCAAGCCAGCACTTTACACAGTGGTGCACAAATGACTGAAAATACGGTTCCCTCCCTGAGGGAGCTGCTCGTGCTTATTCTCTCCTGCCCAGCTGGCTGTTCTATCTCCAGTGCTGCCTAGTTAATTTTGGGTTGCGTAGGTCACAGTGCTTTATCCCTCTATGCCACAATGCTGGACCTTTTCTCAGGTGGATTCTTCTGAAGTCAGCCCCTTGCATATCGTATAGAATGAGCATTTAATCTTTTTTTCTTCCTCAGGAGTTATTTTGTTCTAGTTTTGTGTTGTTGTTTTTTTCGTACTAAGCTTGAAAGCAAATGGTAACATGGGTTGCAGATTAATAAATATACATTCAGAGTATGTTTGTTTTCTGACGTATTGTAAGTGGTTTTAAATTATAAGTAAAATAATTATAAAAACAAAGAACAAAAGGGCTTTACAGTTATTCCATTTAGCGTCTTTTAATTTGGAAGAAATGTAATGCAGTCTATTTGCCGGCAATGTTGGATGTGAAATTAATTTGGAGATGCAGACATGCATGGGCGTGAGCTCATGCACGTGCACATATACACACACACACACACACACACACACACACACACACACACACATATACACACGCACACACACACCTGTACTTAAATGTCAAGAAAGGTAATGGTTTACAGATTAGATGTTGTAGTTGCTAAGTTTCCAGCTTCAGAATTTGTCTATTTTTGGAGTTGTTAATCCCAGTGGCAGCACATTTATGGCTGCATGATAGGAGGAGGACCTATCCATTCCAGCTCCCGTTTCCATTGCAGGCAGAGAAAGAAATGGATTGTATACATCAGTATGTGTTAAAACCTTATGCATGTGAAAAATACTAGTTTAATAGTTCTAAACACATGCTGCTGTCATCCAGCAGAGTCCTCTCCATGATGTTTAAACCTTATTTGGTACTGTTTTCTTCCAATATAGATAGGGCAGTTAAACGATCTCCCGAAAGAATTGTTACCAGACTATGAAAATAATGAAGAATTCCTACACAAGGTCCACCACGTGATGTTGGAGGTAATTTCTTTTTTTTTCGTAATTGTTGTAATGGAATAATGCTCTTAGATTGGCAACTAGTGCGAGACCCGGTAGGTGTTTTTTTTTTTCTGTGTATTTATTAACTTCTTAGCAGCATATTTGCTTCGGGCCAGCACGTTTCCCATTGTCAATGGAAATGAGATCAGGAATGGTAGTAAACAAAATATTTAGACACTATAAATTTTGCATGGCAAGAATTGCTGGTCAGCAGAGGAATAGGAATAAGATTGTAGCCATAAACAGAAAAACACCAAACTGTTGGCAATGTGCAGACTACTCCAAAACATATTTAAACCAACTCCCGTTTTTATCATGGATTCATTAAAACTTTCATCTTTGCTATACTGGACTTCATCAAATCCAATTTAAAACTTCCCAGTCAATCATTTTATAGGACAACTTCTGTTCACAGATTACCACTATGTCATCTTTGAATGGGAACTTAACATTGTTGGTTCAACAATTTTCACAAGTGTTAACACAGATGCCAGGGTTTTAACAACTTACATTGCAAGTTGCTCCAAGTACACTACCTTCTATTACAGCTGCTAGCAATGGTTTTGCAAGGGGGGGAATAGGAAATTTACCGGGCCTGGCACCAATTTCCCATAAGGACAGAAGTAACTTATAAATGCCTGACCATCAACATCCTATTTCAATGCAGGGTGTCCTTATTCTTTTGGGAGATCTTGGCTAGGCTTTGAAGGACCCCTTGGGGCATTAGCTTAATAACAATGTATGAAAAGCTTTAAGGAGGCTTGTCTTTCAAAACAGCAGTCCTTCTGTCAATAAATGGTTGGAAAATTTATATACATGTGATAAAACTACCCTTGAATCACATTAATGATGATGAAACTTTGGTAGAAAAGAATGATTATGTGGAGAAAAAGTTGTATAAATATTGATCTTTGCAGTTAGGTAGCTACTTTATTAGAAAGACTCAAGATACAACATGTCCCAAATATAGAGAGTCTGAAGAAGTCTCTGAGTGAGTTGTAAGGAGACAAAAGCGCTAACTGGAGGCACTTTTGTAATAAAAGTTGTTATATCATACAGATACTGCATCTGTTATTTATATTTTCAAAGTTATTTGTGTTGTATACTGCTTTTAGAGAGATGTTCCAGAATATCTTTGGAAATATCCTAATGGTATAAAATAAGACTTCTTGCTACACGCTGAGCTTGCCTCACTTTTTCATAATATAGATGTGGAGTACATGAAAATTTAAAATTGGACATTGAAAAGAAGGATGAACTGGCTTCCCCTGGAGGTGTCTTCAGTAATCCATGCCATACAGGGGAAAGACAGTAGAGGTTGTGAAGTCCCTTTAGATTCGCCCCTTCCTGCTGGTCCAAGAGACTAACCAAAAGGAACAATCACTACAATAAAGGCAAGAGCAACCAGTGCAGTCACCAAAACAGTCTGAGGAGGGAACACATTATATGGAGAAACCATAAACTCCAAGAAGGACTACAGTTGTTACTAACTCATGCTAACCAAATGGGTACCGTTTTCATTTCACAGATTCTTAAGTGTTAAAATTATCTACACTGGTGTTCCAATTGGACCTTTTATTTAACATGGTATTTGTGAAAGGCTTCACCTTTGGTCCAGTCTGGAAGTTTGGACTTGGCATCCACAGTAGTGGATCTTAAAATATTCATGAGGAATTTTAACTTGAGTTTGGCTTTCCCTTCATTTGTGAAACCAACAACTTTTTCAGGAGAAACAGCACTTTTAACACTCCGCCCCCATCTGTCATTCAGTTTCTTCAAGAAACTTTGCAAGAATGACCTCCACAGAGGACTAACTGGCAAGAACAAATTTTTCAATGTCGCAGGTGCTAAAAATTTCTAAAACACCTCTCCAGTGATAAGAATTTGAGGCTAATGAAACCAAATAAAGGATGGGGTTGGTCATAACTGAAAATTATGTGGGAAGAATGTTTTCCATATTAGTGGATACTAGTACCTATGATGTGGTACCAAGAATTAGATTTTTGTGACATAAAAGCAGTTTTCTTGGAACAGTTTTTGATTGGTGAAATTTGTGAAATTTGGCCCTGCTTTGTAGTAAGTGGAATATCCAGTTATACCAAGTATTTTTGGAATTCTTAAAATTCATTCAAATTGGCCAGTCCACCATTAATGCCCATAGTTTTGTCCAAGAACCTTTAAAACCAAGCCCTTAGCCAAATTTATTGATGGTGAGATAAAATGTGTTGTATGGAAATTCCAGACATATTTTGAGAGACTCCTGGAATTTTTTGGATCAGATGAGAAACATTAGGTGTGTAATTCTGAGTACCAACAGTCACTAGTAACCACAAATTCAGCAACCTTGAATCCTGGTATCCACACAAAACGTTCTTTATTGTAAAAAACTAGACCAAAAACAAGAACAAAACATTAGGTGTGACAAGGATTGTTACGTGTGACTATAAATGTGAAAAACTTGTTTATGGTCATTCCTTACCACACTGTTTAGAAAGGTTTGAGGAAACCATTACTACATGTGATTTTTCATACCAGTTTATATGTAAAACGTACTTCTGAATATATGGTAATTGTGCTACTTGATAATTACTTGTATTTTGTTGAGTATTTCAAACAAAGGAAAGGTGTCACAATGGGAGCCATATGTGCCCCTGTTTATGCCAGCTGAGTACATTTTGTGGTGGGCAGTATTTTTATTAAAAATGAGGGTGTTGGAAAACATTGTGCTGCTAAATTTAGATTTTTGGATGACATCTTTATCATTTCCAAAGGGGCTATCCATAATTTGATGATTTGTTCATTCTTTTGAACAGACTAGGCACTTCTTATTTTTTCAGAATTCAGTTATACCATCAAATCACAGGGCATTAACTGCTTGGTATATTGTTTCAAAAAAGATAGTGGTGGGGAAATTAACATTTATAGAAAGCCTACTTTAAGTAATGCTTTATTACATTATTCTAGTTGTCACCCTCGCCCCATCAAATACAAGGTCTTATGACAAGACAGTTTCTTAAACTCCCAAGATTGGTTTCAGATGATACTATTTTGAATAAAACTGACAACCCACTCTCTAAAACCTACTAATTAACATCACAATGGTACATCAAGAGACATCTTTAGGCAAGTCCTTTCAGAACACATTTCTAGATACAGTCACATTATTAAGCACAGACTGAGAGCTTTATGGGATAAAGATACTGGCATGGATCCGTCGGTGATAAACAGAAAGTTTGAAAAGTCTTATCACCCAACAATCTTTAAATTAGTAATCTGATTTTTGACATAATGCAAAAACATTGGGTGTTCTTTCTTAAACATTTAAATGTACCCACTCTAATAGTAGGAGAGGTACCACAAATCATTTTTAAAAGGAAATCTAATTTAAAAATAAAAAAAAAAATTCTAGAACATTAGTTTAATAAACATGATATTCAGGCAAGTACCTGCACTACAAAATACAGGCAATATAAACTGTGCCAATTTATTAATATTCCTGGGAAGTAGAACATTATATAAAAATTTTAAACTTGGAGATGTTCAGGTAGATTTGATTGCAACACAGCTAGATTACTGTACCTGTCTTGCTGTGACTCGTGCAATTGATAAGACTGAAAATTCTCTCTCAAAAAAATAAATAAATAAATATATAATTTGGCAAAATACCTACAAGAAAGGATGAAAAAGTGCCTTGGCACGACATTCTCTAATTTTTGCATTAGTTTCATGTTTTATTTTTAATTTTGGAAAAAGTAGATGCAGCTACAACTGGGGGTCACTGGAATACTTTTTTGGAATACAAACAGTTGCTGTAGCACTTGATTCCCAAGTGACGCTATGGTATTTGTTTTTAACAAAAGTGTTTCTTTTGTTTGTGCTTGTAAAACATAGGTCACTGAAAATATAACCATAAAATTAGTTTTTTAAAGTTGCCTTTAAAGATTTATATTCATTCAGTTGTAGTTATTGTTTTTATATATGATCATCTGTACTGATTGTTTGTTTTTAAATTTATTTACGTATGGACCTAAGAACACGTGACTGTCACATGGATTAGTCATAAACCTATAAAATGATTGTTTGAGCTGAGGTACATTGGTTCTGATGAAGTCTACTTTAGCAAGGACAAAAATGCTAAACCAATATTTTTTGTTTGTTTCATTAAATACTTTGTGATAGTCTGTGTATTGGTTTTAGAGTCCAGATTACCAACAGGTAGCCATTTTTCTGCTTGTGGTTACTACATTTCTTTTTATTGTATTATATTTCATTGAAATGTTATAGTACAGAATGAGGGGGTGGCATTTCTTGACTCGCACTTGCCATTCACCAAAAATTCACTCTCCTGAATAGCATTCTCCCCATAACAATGTGAATGTTGGAATGCAAAATATACCATTTAGGTCTCCCTCTATAATGTTCTCCTAACAGATAGACACCAGGATCACCATATCACAGACCACTTAGAAACACCAGAGCATCCTCATATACCTTCCATATACAGTATGTATTTGTTTAACAGTGTATTAACAATACTTCTGTTCACAACTTCACACATTGCAGCACAACACATCAGAATTTATCCTCTGCATGTAACCACTCTGAAACAAGCTGAGCCATATAGTCGTCGCATGTGGTATTTGGCATGCTAGTATTATACCTCTATAACTTATGTTTACTACTACTGTGTAAATTGTAGTCTACCTGCCATTTTGATGAAGTGGGTGAGTTTTGGTAGGCCTGAGAATGTGGTGAATTTTGTTTCCACCATGCATTTTTAGGGGAACTCTGAATTGATCTTTTATCCACAGTAAAATGTAATGCAATAGAAAACTGTTCTTCTGAAACTGACATGCAGCAGACCATTGTAATGGTTAAAGGTTTACAAATGTGTGCACTGTAGAGAATTCTCAACAGGCGAGATAATATGCAGAAAAAGATTCATGTTAATTAAAAATCAGCATATCCTCTTGGTTGAGATGGGACACTTGAGGCAAATATTTGTCTAGGTCACCTTGTCTTAGATGTTTACTTATTCAATATCCATGTTTTGAGATTTTTGTCACACAGGAAATGAGGGACTAGAATCGCACTACCCACCTACAGTGTATGTGTTGTAGTGTGGTGTAGTACAATTGTAGAGCTCTGTGAATGCTGTAGTACAATAAAGATTGAATTGTTTTGCATAGGTACACTGTTCTTTTAAGTTGGGATGTGTTTTATTTTTTTTCCTTAGCTGAACAATTTTCTTAAGAACAGAGAACTTACTTAAAAAAACAGGTTTACATAATGACATGGTTCAAAGCTTATATAAAATATTTGCTTTTATGGAGCGGGAATTTGAGGTCTAGATCAGTCTCATGAAGAGAGACAGCAAAGTGAACTAGAAGAAGATACCAACAAGGAAGCTAGAGATTGAGATGTACTGAGAGGCTTAGAGAGAGAAGTTTATTCAAAGGGAATGTAACCCAGAAGTATGGAAATGTACTGAAGGTACTTGCTGTGAACTTAAGCCATAAGATTTTTTTTGTTGTTATTTGAGAAGAACCTGTACTTTTACATTTTCATGTAATTGCACTGCTTTTGTAAGACTGGCGTCTCTGCTGCCTTTCATTTTGTACATTAGTGGAGAATATAGGCATTTTTGATGCAGTGTCTCTTGTCAGAGTCTTAAGACAGTACCTTAGGCTGCCATCAAAGAAAGGATCCACCCATTTGGGCATAATTTCACCAAATGAGAGGGTCATTTGGGATGTGCTGGTAGCCTTCCTCCTCCCCTTTGCCCTTGGCACCTGTGTGGGAATCAGTTTACTGGGATGGCAGCTGCAGAACAGTTACTGCAGACTGTCACTGCTGCAGTGTAACCATGGCAGTGACCATATGGATGGCTACAATAAGGACAGATCTATCACTAACCAGGGATGGAAACTTCAGGGCATATTTTGCTGCCTCTGAACAGTATGCACAATAAGAGGGATGGGTCCACATTAACTGGGCCGGGATCTTTTCAGCTAGGCTGATCGAAGAACTACTGAAAGCCTTCATGGATATGGAGAGAACTAGACTATGGTCTGAAAGGCATTACTTGCTCAAGCTGTTACATCAGCTACACAAAGTCCTAAAATTTCATAGCTAAATATTTTTTATAACAAAATAGTAAGATCACAGTTGTATAACTTGAAAATTTTCATTTTTATGGTTAATTCCTGTGGCTCAGCACACTAAATTAAATTAGTAAATGCTAGCCATTGACCAGTTTCAGATTTTTCTCTGTATTGCTTTAAGAAACTGAAAGTTGTGTTGTGTTAGTAGAAAGATTATGGATGAAACTCTGTGTAGAACTGAACTGTCTAGACCTGTAGTAAAACCTGTGTAAATTAATTAGCTGTAGACATTTTTTTTTCCACTAAAACATGTTGCTTCGTTACATCCATTTCTAGAGATATTATCCTCTTGATCTGACCATGTTATAGAGTACCATGCCCTATTTTGGGATGTACTTCATGAGGCACATTTTATACTATTGCAGATGACACCATTACACCTGTGAAAGCCATGATCCATGAAAAAATGTACTAATGGTGTTATGCATATGGATTGCACTAATGATGTTATGACTGAAACATAAGTTGCCTGCTAAAAGAATTGTGTCTGCATTCTGTTGCTGTATTGTGGTAAAGTTTTATAAGTGCAACATTTTAATTGAAGCCAGAGAAGTGCAAGGACCGCTGTGATAAAGGCACAGTACATATGTAAAATAGAATCGATCTTTAGTAATAATGCATTTGAAGTTGCATGCATGAACCTCGATGCATGCCCAGTCCTACTGTAAACACTGTAGGAGTCCAAACACCATTCATACTTGTGTCATTGGTTCCCTGTTTGTAATCTGCACTAATTCCTCCAGTGTTTTTCTTTGAGAAAACATATGACCAGGCCCAAAGTTGAGGAACTCCCAGTTGGATTCTTTCTCTCTCTCCAGCTTTTTCCACTGTCTGTCACTGCAAAACACTGGGCTGGTTGTACTGCATCTGAATCTGAAGTGCCCATCTCCCATTTTACTTTCTACTTTGCTGTATACCCATCTTTCTAATGCTGTGCATATTTATTTATCAGTCATCCATATACAAGCATGGTGAAAGTTATTGAATGTAAAAGGATAAGGGTGGCTCACAGACTGGAGGTTTTAGTAATAATTTTGCACATGTGACCATTACGAAGATAGTTTCTTCATTATTAATGATTAAGCTGCACTATAAAAAAGGGCTAGAGTATCCCAATGAGCCAAACAAAGTTTGTCCAGTGGTAGTCGGCGTTCTAGAGAAATGGGACAGAACACAACAGGCCTATAATACGTTATTGTGATAGATGAGTTGCAGTTTCATGTCAGGGTGCAAGAAATGAGGAGTGTTTTATATTAGTGGATAGAAGCTATTGAATCACTATGACTAGCCTTTTGAGAACCCCTCTGGGAAGGTACACGGGAATTAAAGATTTGATTTAAGCAGGAGGCTTTTGGGACATTGGTGACCTCTCTGCTTCTATTTCTGGAAGAAATAATGTTATAAAGGGAGACCAGACTATGGTAACAAAGAAAGCTGACAACCGAGGGAGGTCCCATGTATGACAAAGATCTCAAGATTAGATACATATCTTGAGCTATATGAAGGCCATGGGCCTGCTATGTAAAATAGTAACATATGCAGTTTATTATTGCTCTTAAAGGGATTCTTCTTCCTGAAGAATTGACAGCCCCATTGGATTTGAGGGATAAAGCCCTGAATATGACCCAGGAGTCGCTTGTTCATTTAACAGCTTGTTTTTTTTTTTTTTCTGGGACTGACATTGGGGGGAAGAGCTGCATGAAGCAGCTTTGTGACTTGGGGGAAGACTGTGACAGCACATGCCCAGTATGCAGACCAAAGGCAAAAATCCCAAACTTTTCTGCAGTTGACTTACCATGAGTAAACTATAGAACGGGATTTCAACCAGTAATACATTCACTGAATGTCAATATAATGTCTTTAATTATAAAGAGCTGCTACCCTGTGTGTGTGTGTGTGTGTGTGTGTGTGTGTGTGTGTGTGTGTGTGTGTGTGTGTAATATATACATGCATGCATTTATGCAATGACACTAGAAATTGGAAATTAAAGCAGTATATACACTGAGGCATGCTTCTGGTCTAAAATGCACCAGATATTTAGGTGCTGTCAGTCCCTTTCTTTATAGGTATGTTATAAAGCAGGAAATCATTTCAGATGGATGTTAACATGCTCTGTGCGGACATGTAGATAGAATCCATGAGTTTTGTTTTGTCGGTTATTTTTACATTCATGCCTTTTACTAGGCAGACAATTCAGTACATGATGTTAAAAAGCAATCCTGTCAGCATAGATTTGCATTATTTTCTGTGAAACACTTCTTGCTCATATCAGCAGCATAAATTATTCTGTACAGTGTGTTCATGTACATTTTAAGGATGTCTAGTATTAGCCTCTCTCCTAACTGCAGTGTAGTCCTTTAGTTTAGTTTAGAAAATTCATACAAAATCCATTTAAATAGATACATATTACATGATCACCGAAAATAACACATCCCTCAGTTTTATCTTATAATTTGAGGCAAATAGTCTTCTCTTGAACTTGTTTTTCCTTTGTTGTTATTGATATTTATTTACCCTTTTAACTTATTTAATACGTACCATTTCTGTCTTATGTATGTACAGATTGTAATCGCAGCTGCATAGACAACTGACATTTCATTTACATAAGTAATATGTACAATAGCATTACATTTGTGTAATAGATATGTGATGTCAAGGATATTTCCTGTTTGTATTTTTCATGCTTCTGAGACGTATGCCATATCTCATGCTCTATTGTTTGTTTGTTTTTTTTTTGCACTACTGTTTCGTTATTGTACTGTGTTGCATCTGCACAGTTACTGGATATTCATGATATGTGCTTTGTTTCTGAAATGCGTGTAACTGTACACTACGTGTAATGATGTCAAATTAATTTCTACTGTACACTTCTGTTTTGTCCTTTGGTACTACCCTTTTGTTAACATTCCTAGAACTTTCCTTCCTGGGTTTCTACTAAAATGAGCTACAGCCCTGCTGGACAGCTAGGTTTAAAAAAATGTAAAACGTCCAAGCATGTTTAATTGAGTTAGTTGTTGTTTTTTGTGCATGTTTAAGTAGCCCAGCAGCATTCTGACAAGACACACTTGTTAAAAAAATGCAAGACATGATATTATATTCTAAACTCTTACTGCAAGTACACAAACATAATGGTACCATGGTAATCTATAAATTGAGTTTAGTGTAGTTATCATGTATTCTTTACATCTAAACTATGTTGGAATGAAACGCTACTGCTGAATATGTTGGGAAGATTAGTTTATTGATTTACGTGTTTTGTTTTGTTTTTGTTTTTTTTTTCCTTCAACAAAAGGGGAGTATGTATTATTACATTTTCACTATAATTTGTTCAAGATGGAATAACTCAATGAAAGTGGTATTAGTAGTACTAGTACTGATAGGAAAAGTCAGTAGTGTTTTAAGTGATTGACAAAAGAATATTTAATATGTAACTTAAATGTGACCCATGTGAGTGCGTAAGAGAGCTCCAGGGAAGAGTAACTGCAAAAAAGAATGTTTCATAGTAGCGCTGACCATTTACAGAGGTGTGGTAATGAGCCCTTGCCGACAAATGTGAAATGAGCCAGATATTAGCATATAACTGAGAAAAAGCCTATTACATAGTATTGCTTGTACTGCTTAAAATGTAGTGCTAAAGCCACATTGTCCTGTGCTGTTTCCTTAGAAGCATAGCTCAGAAAATGTGTAGGCACCAGTGCAAACCTCGGTCAGTACCTGCACACTTCCACATACTTGTATTGGGAGGGATAAATCACTGGCACCATTCCATCAATGCATGTGTCCCAGTGACATCAAGCACATCCCAATGAAACACAGTTGAAGTATATGATAACAGAGTAGTATCTACAAGTCTTTAAAACAGAGTCCAACATGTATACCTGTGTATGTGTGAGAATATATGCATACAGGCATGTGTGTGTGTATATATACATATGCGTGTTTGAGTACACATGCTCATATGTATCTTTTATATAAATATATAAATTACAAAATATTTGGCAGTACTGCTTATACAAAATCCATAGGTTAGCTGAAGCCGTCGGCAAGACAAATGCCTTCCTGATAAATTATTGAATAGAGTTTATTGTGTACCTATGTGCGTGTTCCTTATTTTGTATTGACTGATAATTTGCATGATAAATAATCTTTTGTAACATTTCATCCATCAGGTGCCTGACAGTATACGGAGATACTTAAAGTAATGATTCAGATGAGCAGTTTGACTTGCAGAAGTTGGAACTTTAATATAAAGGAAAGACTGGCAGAAAATGAGGGACAAAGACCTAAAAATAGGGACAGATTTTAAATATTGCCAGTATAACCTTAAAAAGTTAATAGAATAAAAAAAAAGTTTTGTGTTAACGTACATTTTCTGAAGGATGTGACCTCTAAAACTTTGACTGTCATTATTTATTGAATTCAGTCCTTACAGATTTGCCAGAATACCACAAATTTTATTAGCACACACAAATATGAGGCAAAAGTTTGGATATGAGTGCTATGGAAATAGAGTATTTTATTTTCTTCTTGGTGGGTCAAAGGCAAACATGGATGGAAGAGGAGCAGGTAATGAATGGGGTTATTTTAAAGTTTGTTCAACAGAAAACAAACCAGCAAGCTAAAAGGAAATCTGCTTTTTAGCCGTCCATCAGTAAAATGGGTCAGGGCGAGAGACTACAAGTAAAACTATTTCCACTGTTTCAAAGAAATGCACTTGAAAAACAAAAACCCACAGACTGACCAGAAAAATAATAAGATGATTAGCACCAGATGATGGAACTGACAAGGGTGAAGATCAACAGGAAGATGGACAATGAAGTGAACTTAAAAGTAGATGAAATACAAAATATTTGTTTTGTTATGTGACTGAGGCATGAGAAGCAGTGCAAGGAGGTTTGAATTTTAACTGTGTTAAAGTAGTGAAAACGCTGAAGTATCTTAATATAGGCAAACTTACATTTATATAAAAAATCAAATTATATTAAGTACATAATTATAAATCTTGTACATTACAAATCTATAATCTAAGCAACATTACATAAATTAAATTCCTGCCTTCTCTTAAATATCATTCCTCTTCCAGAACATTTTTTTCTGCATGTATTGTTCCTATGATTTCCATTTTTTTCTGTATAATTTACTCCCACCCTTTTCTAAAGATCCCACTTCCTGTTCTTTTGTCTTTGTTACAATATTTACTACTACAAGTATAGTTGGCTTAGACTTGGATTTCCATTTTCTAGTAATTGCATTTTAGCAGCCACCAGACTTAAACTTAACCAAGTCCTTACTGTGTCTAGCCAATTCAGATCCTGTGCCCCAGCTCATAAACAAAAAATAATTTCCTTAGTTACAGTCATTTGCTCACCCAGTATTCCAGGCTCTGTAGGAATTTTTAAAGTCTGCCAGCTCATTACACTTCTAAAAACATATGTTCCCAGTTACCTCTTTCTTTCTCATCACACCTCCAACACTTGCTATCTACCTGAGGAAATATTCTTTGGAGTGTAAAAGTGTCTACACTTCTGGGCAAAACCCTTAAATCTTCTAGACTTTGTTGTTTTTGGGGAACCATGCATATGTCCTGCCATTGTTTCTTTGTGAATCGCATATCTAATATTTCTTTCCAATCTTTTCTGACCTCTTCTGATTGACTCGTATAGTTATCATGCAGTATCTTATATGCCCTACTAATTACCCCTTTTTTAACATCAACACCTGTTATAGATTCAATTAAAAATTCAACCAGTGCAAGTCTTTCTGTAAGGATTCCCCTACCCTGTTCTCTTTGCCTGTATTCTGATATCAGTCACTGATAGTGAAGGCAATCACTAGCCTATAATCCACATTTCTTATTGGCCTCAAAGATCAGTTTCACTTTGAGTTTTAGCTGCTCAGGGAAAAAAGGTAGGAGACTGGTGACAGAATAGTTTTCACTTCTGAAGATGTTTTTTTCTCTAAATTGTATGTTACTTCTATTTAAGTATAACAATATTGCAGTAGCCCTTAATTTGAGAGGATGGGGAGAGTACTTGTCACATAAATTAAGCAATAAGTGGATAAGACAGTAATTGGTTAATTGTATATTGCAAGCCAATAATTACATTGTATAAAGAATTGGAAAATATGCAGAAATGCTGGATAAAGGAAGCTGTGTTGTGCTGCATCTTCTGTGGGATTGAGTTTGATTGGAATTGAATAACTCAAATGGAAGAATGTTAAATATTTAGCATGTTTATGCAGAGAGAGGGGCAAATAGATTGCTGCATGTAGATTTAGCAAAGGGTTTTGTTTTTCTCAGCTAAGTAACTTAAAAGATGCAAAGTTGAAAACGTGATAAGTGGTAGAAGGAAAGCATCTGCAGATGCACTTGAAATAAAGTAGATATAATTCAGAACTTGACTAGACGGAGTGTGTTGTAACTGACCCTTAAAGAAGCTTCTAGAGAGAGAGGGAGAGCATAAGAGAACAACTTAAGTTCAACTGGGCAAAAACATACACCCTACTGAGAGGGGAAAACAACTAAAAAAGAGGAAAATTATTAGCTTCTGAATGCAAATACTGCCCCATTCGGTGCAGTATGAGAGACACTGTTGAATAACTAATGAGGTAGATCTATAACTGCTAAAGGTTGGTCAGGACTTTTTTTTTCCTTATAACTAACAAATTAACATTTCACTAAATGCATGTAAGTGGTTTTCTATGCTCCACAAAGGAAACGTTAAACAACAACTGTTGGTTTATTACATTGTACAATTACATTACAAAGTAATAAACCGACAGTTGCTGTTTAACATTTCCTTTGTGGATTATTCTTACACCTCCTACTGGTACCTTTCATTGATTGTTTCCTTGGTTTCTTGGTTTTTAGGTACCGGACCTATTTCTTTTTTATTTGGTTTTCTATGCTGGGGCAGGGAATAAAAATTAGAAACTGGGAGATATTAGCTGTAGAACAACCACAGACAAAACCACGTACTGTAAAGAACTTTACTTTCTGGGTAAGTAAAGCCTGTCATAGATCTAGCGGGGGGAGTTGAACTTTCTCTCTTCCTTTCAAACTGTGTAGTTGTGTGTGCTGTGAATTTGCAGTATATGAAAAAGGTGGATGGGCTGTTTATTGAAGCTGTACCAGCCAACTGCAGGCATATAAGTTCCCAGATGGAATATTATGTGCAAAAACAGTCTGGTATTATTAGTGATAGTAATGTTTACTTGATAGAATGGTTATGCTGTCACTATTAACATGGAATGTTAATGGCCTTACCAAGACAGATTAAAGGCAAAGTAGTAATATGCATTAAGATGTGTAGGTGCAAATAGCAGTGCTATGAGAGATGTATACTTCTGCAGGAATGGGCATGTAAACTTAATAAGGTAAGGGTTTCTGGGTGTCTGCTGCATTGGTGTTTATAATTTTGCTGGATTTGGTCTGTGTGCCTGGACTTTCTCCACTGAACATTTGCTGGTTATTTAATTACTATAATATTTTATTTTATTTTATTTTGGATAACTGCTGTATGGATGTTGAACTTCATTAACTGTTGCTTTTGAATTAAATATTACACATTCTAAACATACATAGAAATTTTCATGTCTTACAATATTTGCTAATCTGTTTTAAATTGCATTTCACTTGTGCTTCTCTTTCAGTTATGTATAGAAGCACTTATATAACATTGCAGTTGAAGCTGAAGAATATTAGGGCCAGAGAAAGAGGAGCATAATTTTAATGGTTGAGGTAGGGGCTGTAATGGTGATATAATTAAAGAAAAAGGTAGAACTAAGATTTATGGGAGTGTGGGGTTATTGGCAGGGAAGGAGGTTTACTTTGGGTGTCTTTGTATTCTCCCAAGATAAACATGTTTCAGCTGAGAAGGATTCGGGGGGGGGGGGATAGGTTTTCAAACAGGAATTTAAATTCTGGGTGGTGGTTGGAATTTTGATTTGTAACAGTGAGGGTGTATCAGGTGACCAACAAGGGAGGTTACAACTTGGAGAGGGTAGACAATATGAAATAATTTGGTATGGAGGATATTATTTTAGTAGCAGGAGTTCAAATAAAATGTGCAGGTTATTCTGCAAGAAATAGTGGATGTGCCAAGGTGGATAGAATCTGTGAACCATATGAGGTTATAGGTTCATAGGTTCATACTGGGCTATCTGCCCGAGGGCATTTACAAGCCTAGCCCATCGTTTTGTGGCTTACGCCACCCCTTTAGTATGGGGAACTATACCCATTATTTTGCTGTGCCTCTGTCGAGCAGTGACACTGAGGTAATCCCTGGGGTATATCTGCGATCTCCCATCCATTGGTCAAGATTTCTCTTGAACAAGGCCAGCGAGGTGCTCTGCCTCACATGTACCGGGATTTTGTTCCACAGCATAGGGAGTCTTTGGGTGATGAATCTATCCCTCCAGCACGTCCTATTAATAGCCGTGTCAAGGTTTAAGTCTCCGCCCTTGTGGCTCTGATGGATCTAGATTTTTGAGGTGAAGCATATTCATCAAATCTGGGTTTGACATGGCCTTGTATGTTAGGCAAAGGTCACCTCTGAGCAAGCGGTGCGACTGAATAGAGCTGGAGTTCTTTCAGTCGGGCAGCATAGGACAGATTTTGAGACCCTTTATCCTTTTGGTGAGGAACTTTGTGGCCTCTCCAGCTGCTGCAAGTGTCGGGTCAAATACATTCCGAATGGGGCATTGTACTCAATCATTGGTCTGATGAGTGATGAGTAAAGGGAGACTATGACCTCCTTGATCTAGATGAGAATCCCTTCATGATAAGGTGGGCAATGTAGAAGGTCTTCCTAACTACTTTAGCTACATGGGTGTCGAATGACAGACTACTATCAACCTGGGTCCCCAGGTCCCTGATAACTTCTTCTGTGCTCAGTGGATTGCCACCTATTTGGTAGCTAGGGGTAACCTTGTTTTTCCCGAAGGGTATGACTATGCATTTTTGGCATTTAACTTTAGGCCGTGGCTCTGGCACCAGTTATCCGCTTTCTGTGAGACCCTTCTGAAGGATATCTGTGTCAGATGTGTTTTCTACTATGGCGCCAGTTTGCAGTCATCTGCAAACTTTGTCAGCCATAACCCTCCTGTGTTTGCTTGTACTGAAAAGTAGATGCCAAACAAGAGTGGGCCCAGGACTGAGCCCTGTGGGACACCACTTGTGACAGGCTTTGAGTCTGACATGGCGCCAGCAGCTCTGACCCTGTGGGTTCTGTCACTCAGCCAGTTTGCAACCCATCTTGTGATGTATGGGTTGACATTTAAGCTGATGAGTTTTTCAATGATACCCTAATGGGGTATTGTATCGAAGGCCTTAGCCAGATCGAGGTAGGCTGTATGGACTGCCTTTCCTCATCAATGGCTTTGGTGACTGTTTCAAAAGTCAACCAAGTTTAAAAGGCATGATCTGCCTTTGACAAAGCCAAACTGGGTTGGATCCAAAGTCTGCAAATTCCCTATGTCTTTATTTATGAGGTCCATTATGATCCTCTCCATGGCTTTGCAGATAAGGCTTGTCAAGCTAATGGGCCGGTAATTTCCAGGGTCGGTGGAGGGACCGCCTTTGTGAAGTGGTACCACAGTTGCAGTGCGCCACTCCTGGGTGCGTATCCAGAGGTAAGACTTTGATTAAACAGCTGTCCTAGCTGTGGGTTTAATTCCTCATTGAGTTCATGGAGCACACAGCCGGGGACACCATCAGGTCCCATGGATGCTGTGTTTTTGCTTTGGAGAGAGCAGTTCTCACTTGGGCGCTGGAGATGTTTGGGGGCTGCAATCGTTTGGTATAGATATCTCTCCTTTTGGGGAGGGGAGAAGTTTGCACTGAACCTGTCAGCCAGTATGTTGGCAATGTCTGTAGGATCAGTAATCTTCACATCATTTTGAACTAGCTCTGAGCATATCTGGGAGTTTCCTCCCAGGTTTCTAACATAGCTAAAGAAGGCCTTATGATTGTCTTTTGAGTCTTTAGCTATTTTTCTCTCGAAATTTGCTTTGGATGATTTTATGAGAGCTCTTAGTTTTTTACTTATAGTGATCAAGGGTGTCTTACCTTTTAAGGATTTTGCTCTATCTTGTAGTAGCTTCCTCCTTTTGTTGTAGAGTTTGTTTATGGTTATTCATTTGAAAGTAGTGAGACTTGTCCAGTTAATGATATCTGACTGTCCCTATGTGAGGATTAGGATCCATATTCATGCTTACAAAGAAGAGAGAGACACTAGTGCTTTCCTGCATACTAACTTAAAAGAAAGACTGGGTAAGTTAAATTCTGAATCTGCTAGGGAAGATAGAAACTGCCCTTGATGGGGGTAACAAGCTTATGGGACAGGTTGAAAATGGATCTCAAAAATACGAGAAGTGTGGGAGAGAGGAAATAATTAGAAGGGTTTGCAAAAGTTAAATCACTGCAGAATAAAAATCTTTCAGAAAGGGAGGAGAAACAGAGCAGAATGCTAAGGAAAATGTGCATTTAGATAATGCACATGACTTCAGAATAAAGTATTGTTAAGCTGATCCTTTTTGACAGTAATCACAGAGTGCAAATAATTGCCAGCACGCAATTAATTGTCAGCACAACAACTAAGGCAACAGAAATTAGAGAGGTAGTAAAACTCAAGACTCAATAAGAATAATGGAGATCCCAAACAAAGTGGAAATATTTGGAAATCTTATGAACATTAATATAAGGCTAAGGAATGGAGATGTCAGGGTAAGCTGAAATTGAATGAAAATATTTAAATAAGATTAGATTTCCTGATAATAGAAGTTCAATTGCTGACGGGATGAATAGTGAAGAAACATAAAACTGATGTGTAGCCAGTCAGTAAGGACATCTGTGAGAATAAGATGGCATTCTTATAGAAGTCTGAAAGTTAGAGAGGAAGAAATTCATAGAGTTGGATGGCATTGTTTAGTAATGCATTGGAAAGGAAATGAAGTGCCAGTATCCTAGAGGAAAGCAGTAGTGGAAGTGTTGCCAGAAGAGGAGAAAGATTCCCTATACCCAACATTATATAGACTAGTTTCTATTTTAAGTCTTGATTGTAAAAGTGTTTGACTGTATTAACAAAGAGAATGCTTTAGTAAATGTGGATCAGTGTGGTTTTGTGGAAAGGAAGCCTCTGACCTATAATACAGCAGCAGTGATTCAAAGGGAATTGGACCACTAAAATGTGATTTACTCTTGGTTAACTTTGATGCAGAGAAAGCATTCAGTAGGGTCTGTTTGGATTTTATGTGAAGAGCAGTGGCAGTATTTGCATTTCCCCTCTAAAACAATACAGTTAGTAGTGATAATATATGAACGAGATTAGTATTTTGGATTGAAGCCTTTAAGAAAAATGGTAGTAACCATACACTATTACATTTATAAAATGACAGAAAGGGAAGACAAATGTACTGTGGGACTGAAGCAAGGAGATTATTTCAATAGACAAATGCACAGGGTGCACAGTTTTTAACAGGAGGTGGCTGGAAGTAACTGGTGGAAATTAGTTATGAAACCAATATACTGAGGACAGATACAGAATGGTAGAAAGCTAAACAGATGTTTGACTTGCAGGTTAAATATTGTGTTATGTGTCAGGGGTTAATAATGAGTAGAGACAAAAAGAGAAAGTGAAAGACCAGCCTTGAGGGAGTTTCTAGCGGACCCAGTAACAGATGCTGTAATCAGAAAAGGTATGATAAGTGAGGTGTGTACGATTCTTCATAACTACTATAAGAACCAATCAGACAAGCTTAAAAAAGAATTGGGAATGAGAACTGACAGGTAAATTACAAAGGAGCAATGGGAAGAGAATTGTTGGGCACCTAAATGAAACTTCAGGATATTTGTATGAAAATGTTTTACACAGGTATTTTTTATACTGTATGTAGATTTCAAAGGATCTTCCCTGAAATGGGAAGTATGTGTTGGGTATTTGAAGGGGAAGGCATTTGGGACGTGTTTAGGGAATATGCTTAGTTGACTGATTTTTTTTTAAAAACTCCTTACAGAAAAAAATCATACAGTTGGGGGGATCAAATGTAGTAATTAAGGACATGATCTCTTTGAGCTGGTCTTTAGTGGAAGAAGTGTCAGGATGTAGGAAGATGGTATACAGAAGTGAAGGCCGCGGTGGTGCAGCGGTTAACATTGTCACCTCACAGCAAGAGGTTCTCCCATTTCGATTCTCAGCTGAAGCGCCTTCTGTGTGGAGTCTGCATGTCATCCCTGCGGTTGAGTGATGTTTAAAGACATGCAGGTAGGTGTGTCCATGAATGGGTGTGCCTTCTTTGAAGATTGGGCATCGGGCTGGCAACTCGGCGCCATAAAATCCACTGCCAATCATTAGTGGACTGGAGTTCCACTGTAGTGACCCCTAACCGGGAAAAAACGAAAGAGTTTTTTATTGTTGGCATACAGAAAAGCAACAATAAAAAATGGAAAAGACTAAACCAACTTTTGAGGATGTAGTGAGCATTGTAAAAGAAAAGGAGGTGAGACCTTTAAGGGGGAAAGAAAGGGTATATAAAATTGCATATTTAGTATCAATACATACAAACTAATAGTTGAGATGTGTGAATAGGTGTAGAAAATATGAAGGCATGATGTAAAGATTTAGTATTGAAGTTGTGAGGAAATGTGTGTAATGCATGAAGATGACAATGGAAATATTCTTGAAATGTTTATCGTTAAAAGAAAAAAAGTTCATCCTCACTTGCAGTTTAACTTAGTCTCGAGCATTTTTTAAATCTCTGTACAGTATGGTTCCAGTATCATGGTTTAGTTATCAGGAACCAACCTGTACTTTAGGGTCTATATTACGTGATCGAATTATCACAATAGCCAATGCTCTAAAGTGCAAAAATGCAGCACATTGAAACCATTATTGTGGGGGGCCGTGCCCCCCCACGATATATATATATATATATATATATATATATATATATATATATATATATATATATATATATATATATACCAACTCCGAGATCGCACTACAGTGAGGAAAGACTTCGGTGTGCTATATTTTCACTCTTTTAGAGCGTTTGCTATTGTCATCATTCGGTCACGTAATATAGACCCTGTACTTTATGAACTTCCCTTTCCTTGGAATCAAAGGGAGGGAAAGCACTCCCACTTTTTTTTTTTCAAAGCTTAACCTCCCGCATGCTTTGGCAGAAGAGTCTGTCTAAGCCTGCATGACGTACCACATACATTAGGGGTCCAGATGGAGTGATGATAAAATCAGCAAGCAAGTGAGTAGTATTGTTGGAATTGAATTCATTCTCAAATCTTGGGGATCCTGCTTTTGCAAACTCTCACCAAGATGACACTTGTATATAAACTGTATTTTATGTAACATATATCATGGACAAAAGTGAACCCAGCTGTCTTTTTTTATTTTTTAACCTACAAGTCCAAGGATAAAAAGTGCCCAGTCCTGGTAGTGCACTGGTAAAAATGACAATGTAGAATCTTCAAGACATGGAAACATTCCTACAAAGGGGTTTGGCCAGGCTCAGGGAGAGTTTGGCTCCCTGTTGTAGAAGGAAGTAGCTGTCCACAGAATTCACAAAAACTGACAGCCCAAAAAGAGCCAAAAAGATGATGGAATGGACTACTGAGAATAAAAAAGAAATTATGTATTGTTACTGTTAAGCAAGAAGCCCTGAATTTCCAGATAGAATATATTGAAAAAGATTGAGAGAAATTAGAGGAAAGAAAAATATTTGCACAAGAAAAACTGTCAAAAGCTTCAAATGCAAATGTGTGTTCATTAATACAACCGATTCATGAAAAACATTATATAGACTAAAATATTGAGCTGTTTGGAAAAAGAAGCAACTGATGAAGTGCAAAAATATAAAGAACAAAGCCTACATATTTTTGAAAGGTATCGGGAAAGAGAGATCTGATGCGGTGTAATATTTATGCAGTGGAGAAAGCCAAACTAATCAATGCAAAAAAGCAGCACCAAAGATATTTGGAGACAAATGCAGGCAAAGGCATGCAGATAAAGAAGACTTCCCAATACAAAAAATAATCTCACAAAGGTCATAGAGCTGAAGATTAGTAAAGCTGTTAAATAGACGCTAAAGTTATGGAATGCCTGCGAAGTGAAGGATTTAGTGTATAAATGTGTAATGCAGGTTATGTCACAGCATTGTGGAACAATGAGCCCCCAAAGTAAGGAGAAATAGGAGGAGTGGGAGACCTCTGAAGAAGAAATATGGTCATGGGAAAAAGAAAGAGATTTGATATGTGCAATATTTATGCAAAGGACAAAGCAAAAACTAATCAATGCAGCAAAACAGCACCAAAGATATTTGAAGAGAAATCCAGATATGGAAAATTTTACAATACAAAAAAATAAGACTGGGAAGTAGAAAAGAGGATTCGTAATGGAAAAGTCAAAAAAGTAGAAAAGAGGATTAGTAATGGAAAAGTCAAAAAAATAGAAACTGAAGATATGGATTACCTGTGAAGTGAAGGATTTAGTGAAGAAGATCCAATGTTACTTCACAGCATGATGGAACAATGAGTCCTCAAATTAAAGAGAACCAGGTGGAACAGGAAGCATCTGATCAGTTGAAACGTGAAGATACTGTGGAGTCTTCAGCAGGAAGCCAGTACAGAAGTTCAGTTGGAGTTCACAGCAAGGGAAGAAACAGGAAATGGTGGCAACTCTGACACAGTTAGTGTTGTGGAATGATAGGCCAGTGAATTCCCATGTTAAAGAGCAACAGATTATGCAGGATGCAGCTGAACAGAATATGTCACAGGAAGATGCAGCTGAAGAGAATGTCACAGGAGGATGATCTGGAATTTAACGTCTGGCTAAAAGTATTTACATTGTTGTACAAATACTTAACCCTAAGTAAAAACTACTTGTATGTGCATACCAAACAGACACCAGCCTGGTTAACAACAGGAAAAACAATACACTTGAGTGAACCTGCAGTAAGGTATCCTAAAAACTATAGACCAATAACTTGCTGTCTGACTTTGCCAACAGAGTCTATAATCATTTAGAAGAAAACTCAATCATGGAAGAAGAGCAAAAGGGTAACAAAAGAAAGTCTCATGGAACAAAGATCATTTGTTGTTGAAATCCTAATGGAGAATTCTAATCCTAATGGAGAATTCTAAAAAGGTGACGACTAAGTATGTGATGGATAGATTACAAAAATCATTTGACAGCATCCCACATTTGTGGATAAAGGAGTGCTTACAGATGCACAAGATGCACTAGACATTGATCAGGTTACATAACAGTGACAAACCACTTTGCAGCTATGCCGTGATAAAGGACAAATTATTATCCCAGGAATAAAAATTCAAAGGGGGATTTCCAGCATCTCTCTTTGTCACTGCTGCTCTTTTGTCTTGTCCTTAACTGATTTAAGCTATCTAATGGTCATGGTTACAATTTCGCTAGACAGCAACAAAGTGTAAAGACTTCTCTTCTTTTTATGGATGATTTAAACTGTACATCTCATCAGATGAGGCGCTAGAAGTGGTCAGAACTTTCTCAGATGACGTAAGAATGTCATTTGGAGCTGATAATTGTGCAAAAGCAACATTTAAACCAGGAAAGCTGCAGCATCAAGAAAATGTCAGTCTTGGATAGGAATGCAGTATAAAGGAACTTGAGCAGGAGGAGGTGTATAAATGTTTGGGAATTTAATGAAGGATCAACAGTAAAATATGTATAAATGCGAACAAATCTCAGTAAAGAAAACTTTCAAATTAATACTGAAAACAGCCCTGGCATCTAGGAAGAAAGTCCAAGCTATAAACCAATTTGCTGTTTATAGGTTCATAGGTGTGTACTGGGCTAATGGCTCAGGAGCCTTTACAAGCCTAGCCCATAGGATTACCCTGAAATCGTGCCACCCGACCTTAGTTCCCAGTGCCTCTGTCAATTAAAGCCACTGGAGTGATCCCTGGGGTGAATTATCTATTTCCCATCCACTCAAGATTCCTCTTGAAGAGGGCCAGTGAGGTGCCCTGCTTAACATGTATGGGAAGTCTATTCCATAGCATGGGCAGTCTCTGGAGCATGTGGTACAGAGGGATTGGGATTTCTTTAGATGTAGCATTTCCAACACAGCTGGGTCAGACATGGCTTTGTAAGTCAAGCGGAGATCGCCTCTAAGTAGGCGATATGAGACAGAGAATAGTTGACGTTTTTTAGTCTGTCCATATAGGACAAATGTTTAAGGCTTAGGATCCTCTTTGTGAGGTACTTTTGTGGCCTCTCCAGTTGTTGCAGGTGTTTAGTGAGATACTTGCCAAATAGGGCATTGTGCTCAATGATGGGCCTAATGAGGGAAGAGTAGAGGGAGACAATGACCTCTTTCTTCCTGGATGCAAAACCCTTAGTAATGAGATGTGCCAAATAAAAGGACTTTTCTGACCACAATGGCAATGTGGTGGTCAAAAGAGAGGTTGCTGTCAACCTGTGTTCCCAAATCTCTTACAACGCCTTTTGTGTTCAGTGGACTACAATTGATGTGGTAATTCATGGGAACTGAGTTTTTCCCAAAGGGGACGATGACACATTTTTTGGCATTGAGCTTAAGTCCATGGTGCCCAGTCATTGGACTCGGTGAGGCCTTTCTGTAGGATGTCAACATTACACGGGGAGTTAATAATAGCTCCCAACTTGCAATTGTCTGCGAACTTTGTCAGCCAGAGTCCCTCCATGTTGGCTTTGACTTCAGAGAAGTAGATACCAAACAGGAGAGGACCCAGGACCAAACCCTGTGGGGCTCCACTTGTAACTGGTCGACAGTCTGACTTGGAGTTGGATACTTTCACACTGTGGGTTCTACTTGTGAGCCAGTTTTCAACCCACCTAGTGATATAAAGGTTGATGCCTAGTTTAGTGAGTTTCTCTGATTCCTGAGTGGAGAATGGTATCAAAGGCCTTGGCCAGATCAAAGTAGGTTGTATGAACCAAACCACCTTGCCTTCATCCACAGCTCTGGTGACTGACTCAAAGAAGTTGACCAAGTTGAGCAGGTATGATCTACCCTTCACAAAACCAAACTGTGTAGGATCCAGAGTTTGGAGATTCCCAATATCCTTGTTTATTAGGTCCATGATGATATGTTCCATAGCTTTGCAATATCAGACTTGTCAGGCTGTTAGATCAAACAAACAAAGTCAGGCTAATGGGGTGATGGTTCCCAGGGTCTGTAGTCACTCCTCCTTTGTGAAGAGGGATAACTGTAGCAGTGGGCCACTCAGTAGGGACAAAGCCTGAGGTGAGGCTGTGATTAAACAGGGCACACAGGAGGAGGTGTCCGTTCACTCTGTAGTTCATGTAGAACACAGCCAGGGATATTGTCATGTCCCATAGAAACTGTATTCTTGGCCTTGGACAGTGCTGTTTTAACCTGTGCAGCAGTAATACTGGGTGCCTGGCAATCTACTGGTATTGTGACTGGTCCCTTGGGGGGGTAAAGTTGGCACTGAATCTGTCTGCCAATATATTGGCAATATCTGTTGGTTTGGTATAGGAGGTACCATTGTGCAGTAGCTCAGAGCAAATCTGGGTATTGCCGTTTAGATTATTTACATAACTATAGAAGGCCTTGTGGTGACTTCTGCTACAATTCTGCTTTCATAGCTAGCTTTAGAGGATTTGATAAAGGATCTCAACTTTTTGTTGAGGCTGATAAGGGAGTTTTTTTCCGTATTGGGACTTCACCTTATTCCACATCAGTTTCCTCCTTCTGTTGTACAGTGTATTTACGGCAGGGAACCACTCATTTTTTTTTTTTTTTGGAGGAGAGTGTCTTGATTCTGTTGGGTATGGCGAGATCCATGCATTTGTGTACGTGTTCGTACAGTGCATTGGTGTATGATTTGGTGGTCATGCAACTGATCTCCATTTGCATGGGTGCCTTGAAGTTGGCCACCTCTGTTTTTAGGAGCCCAGTGTTAGTTTTGGAGACAATTTTCATGATGGTTACCTTTGTGGGGGTGGGGGGAGTGGATTTCCAAGGTGATTAGTTTGTGGTCAGCTCTAACCAGGGAGGAGTTAACTGTTGTTGTAGGGCAGCGGTCGCCCATGTTAGTAATGACCAGGTCAAGGATGTTGCTACCCCTAGTGGGGGTAAGAGCGAGCTGGTCCAGTGCATTAGAATTGAACTCCAGGAAATGTTGGGGAAGTGCATTGGTACATGAGTACATTTCCAGGTTAATGGAGGGGTAGTTGAAGTCGCCCAGTATGAGAGTGTTAGGTTGGACCCTAATATTCTCCAGGGTGCTTAGGAACATGGAGTGAGTGTCTTGGGACATGGTTAGGGACCAATAGCAGGCTATAACCTGAATCGCTGTCTTACCCAATGTTAACTGCACCTAAAGTATCTCAGATGCGTTATGTTGGGGTACCAGTCTAGGGCTGTGCACATCCTTTATGAATATGGAAACACCGCCGCCTTTGGAGCTTCAGTCTAGGTTCTGGGGCCGAAAGGTGTGGAATGAATTATAGCCTGGTAGTGCAGGGGTGCTTTCTGCTGCCTTGAGTCAAGTCTCTGTTACGGCCCAAATGTCAATGTGCTCCATTTTAAGGAGTGCTTCAACTGAGTGCATTTTGAGATTTAGTCTTCTAGCGTTGAGCAGCATGATCCTCCAATTGCATTCGTAGCTGCTACAGTGGTAATTTGGTCTTTGGAACACTGCCTACAAGAGGCACTATAGGGGTGACAAGAGCCTTGCCAGTGTCCAGAGGCCCAGGGCTTTACAGATGCATGCCATCTCTGGCAAAGCATCAAGGTATGTCAGTCATGTCTTCCCAGGCACAGATACTGGATCCCCTTAGAATGACACCAGAAACTTAGCCAGTTGTTGAAATTAATCATTTTCTGCTTGTGCTGTGGTATCATTCTGGGTGATGGTAGGATGCTGCTCAGGGCTAGGGTTATACCCACCTGGGATACATAATCCAAAAGCTCCTCCATGTCTCTTTTCATGTAGTCCAGGGAGGTACGTCACAGGTCATTCACACCCACGTGTACAATGACAGAGTCATATTTGTACCTGTTATTGAGGGACCTCATTGCATGCATTATATGGTAGATCTTGGCACCTGACAGGCAGCTGACTGATACTTTCTCCTTATTCAACCTAGTGAGTGGGGCATCAGTGTGCTTCACTATCGAATCACCTATGACTAGAGTGTTGGGCATGCTGTTTTGCCTTAGGGGATTTGGTTGAGTGGCACAGTGTTTAGGAGAATTATGTGTCTCGTGATTAGTGTTGTGGTGGTTGAGTGCATTTCTGCCTTGGAGGTCTCTGCTGTTTGAGTAGATTTTTATTGAGAGATTCCGCGAAGGTGGGTGTGCGGTTTGTGTTTTTATGTGAAGGCAGTGCTGGTGTGTGTTCTGGAGGGCTATGTATTCCATGTGGTATGGTGCAAGTATTGACCTTCTCCTCTTGACCAGCTATTCCGGTCTTGGTTGGAGAGTAAATGGCTTCCAATTTGGCTACATAAGTGCATCTCTCGCAAGTCTGAGTGTTGGGAGGTAAGAGGAGAGGGTTGTCAGTGTACATGAGGCAGTTGTTTACATTGCCTCAGGATGTCCAAGTTCACCAGGTTAATAGGAGAAAGCACAGGGAACTGAGCTTTAGACATGCCTGGAGGTGTGGGCTGTTTCCTTGTAGAATGTTTAGTGCTGGTAGCACTTTTGTGTGCTACAATAATTGCTACAAGAAGTCTGGTAAAGTGCTAGACTAATACGCTAGTAAAAGTGCAGGAGAGGAGAGAACTAGTAGATCTAAGGGAAAAATTGAAGAGCAGACCTTGGCACCGCTCAGAAGCTTAAAAACAGTCCTGGATACAGCAAATCTGTATCTGGACTAGACTAGTTACAGGAAAGGCAGGAAACAAGTGCAAACATGGGCTTTTTAAACCAGAAACTTGAAAGATATGGAAAAACTGCCCAAACAGCCAATAAACTACAATTTCTGGGTCAGACACCACTCCTCTTGTGGTAGATAAGCTACCTAATGCTTACCATTCCCAATGATAATCATGAAGCCTTCCCTCCAACACAGAAAGGCTTGGCGGGCTCAGAAGCTTACAAACAGTCCTGGATACAGCAAATCTGTATCTGGACTAGGCTAGTTACAGAAAGGTGGGACACAAGCTTAGAATTTAGAATTTTTTTTAAGTAAAGTGGAAAGGGAGAAAGGAGGAGCAGAAGATTATTCAAGGTTAAAAAACTAAGTGGGTTGGCCTTCTCAAATGTTCTCTCTGTATTAGCTAGAATGAGCTAATGACAGTAGACTGGGAGGAGTGTCCCAGATCAAATTTACAGTATGGGCAGGCAACTGCAAAGGCACCAAGTATAACAACAGGATACCAATAGAAAGGGAGGGTGGGAAGCTAAATCAGTTGTATGTTACACTCCTTGGCAGGAAATCAGAACAAACAGACAGATGTTTAACAAATGGAGACAATTTCCATTTAATACTTCACGCACAGTGAAACTAGCTAGAAAAGATTTAGAAACGGTGTGACAGTAAAAACCTTATTTATCAGGCCATGTGGGGCAGACAATTTTAGTGCAACCGTGCAGATTAGTTTATAGCTATAAAATATAGTAAAAAGTATGCAGCAGACAAAACTGCTATAAATATCTATAATAAGCAATAACTAGTTAAGCAAAAAAGGGATACTTGATGTTATATATCACAGATCAGAGTTTTACTCAATGCCCTTCCACCACAAGTTAACTTCTTAAGTAACAGAAGTTGAAACCTGAAATGAGTTAGAAAAATCTTGAAAGAATCAATGAGGTGCTTACTCCAAGCCGTAGTCCAGGCAACCCCAATCAGCCAATGACCATAAACATTACACTGTCACTGAAATGCAAATGCTAAACTAAGATGGCCTGGAATATGTGCTCAGACACACAGCCTTTGCAAACAAACTAGGCCCAGAACACAAGCCTGAATTTGGACAATGCTACAGCTACTACCTACACTGCTTAGGCAGACAAGCACTACAGAAATGTTTATCACAGCAAAAAAAAAAAAAACAGTACTGAGCCTTTAAATGAAAGTTTTAAACAGATAAAGGAGCAAGGAAACTCTAGAGAATGCTTTTAACTGCAAACAAATCAGTTATATGATACACTCCTTGGCAGGAAATCATAACAAACAAATGTTTAACAAATGGAGAAAATTTCCAGTTAATAACCTCACACAGTGAAACTAACTAAAAAGGATTTATAAACAGTGTGACGGTAAATATCTTCTTTATCAGGCCATGTGAGGTAGACAATTTTAGTGCAACCATGCAGATTAGTTTATAGCTATAAAATACAGTAAAAAGTATGCAGCAGACAATAAAAGTGCTATAAATATCTACATTAAGCAATTTCAGTCTCGGGGTGATTAACTGATCCCAAAGGTATCGGAGTGGTTGGATAGGAAAACAAGAAAAATGCTTCATGCTTATCAAATGATATATACAATTCAGCGTGTACCAAGATTATATATATATATATATATATATATATTCCTCATTCTGAAGCGGGTATGGGCCGTCTAGAAAGATTACATGTATAGTTCTACAGTAGTAGGACTGCTTGCATATCTGCTGACCTTACCAAATCCAAATATAGTGGAAGTTTTGAAACCTAAAGAGGACAAATCTAAGATGACTTCCCTGCTTAGTTTAGCAAAAGCATATCTGTGTCAAGTGGAAATGGAAAGCAAATGAAGTTGACAAAAATTAGGCAGCAACCGAATGTGCCAAAAAATGAAAGAAAATAAGGAAGAGGGGTCAAATGAGTAGGCAAGGAATGTGGAAAAGGCATAAAACTAGTTGCAATTTAGAAAACTCCTGGAACAACCTCATGTCAATCATGACCTGGCACAGGAATGGTTAAAGAGAGGTGAATTTAAACCAAAATATGAATGGTTAATATTCACAGCCCAGGATAATGGACTGTGTACAAGTTGGTTTACAAAGTCCGTTAAACATGTGGGAGAAACAGTCATATGCAGGTTTTTAAAACAACTGGAAAAAGCTGTGCATCTTTTTGCTTGGTGTGATACACTAATGGCAGAGGGCCTATATATATTGAAAGGCATAATAATGTGGCAAGACTCTTACACTGGGGATTGTGCAAACATTGCATTATTGAAGTAGCTGCGAAGCATTGGAAACATGAGCCACAAAGCATTGTAGAGAATAATGGAATTTGTATTACATGGGATCACCCATTACTAACAGTTCAGAAAATAGATGCGGGAAAACCAGATATAGTAGTCCATGAAAAGAAGACAAAAATAGTATTAATCACTGAAATTGC
Organism: Protopterus annectens; assembly: GCF_019279795.1. Taxonomy (NCBI): domain Eukaryota; kingdom Metazoa; phylum Chordata; order Ceratodontiformes; family Protopteridae; genus Protopterus; species Protopterus annectens. The sequence continues at coordinate 399,800,282 of NC_056738.1, forward strand.
TACACCCAGTGATTAGTGTCTTGCGTACAGAGAGAGACACAGCATCCTAAAATACCAGGATTTCCAGGCAAACGCGAGGGCAGTGTGGAAGGAGGATACCCAAACAGTTATAATAGGAGCAATGGGTCAAAAAAAAGAATTTGAAGACATATTTAGAAATGGTACCAATTATATATAACAGCTATGAATTACAGAAGGAATCATTTCTGGACACATTGCAGGTGCCGAGAAGAGTACTTTTGGCTAACATCAAAGATTCAAGTTCGTGAAATGAGTATAGTTTCAGTTGTACTTTGACTTAAGAATGAGGTCCATTGCCCTCATGGTATTAGAAACACAAAAGACCTGGGAGGAATCTGTAATTTCTTACTGTCAGTTACTGGCCTCCATCTGATGTCAGCAGGTCAGATGCTAGGAGCAAGGTAAAGAGTTTTCAGTTCATTCACTGTCCTGGTAGGTTTGTAAATCATGTAATCCTTTTATTTGCCTTCTGGAAGTTTTTAACCTGAATGTTCAGGTTTCACTAGCTTGTTGGCAGGGCTACCTGCACTGTAAGAAATACTAACAGCATTTTGTCGGTGTGTGAATTTTATTTATAGCCTCTTGCCCGCTGGGTGTGTGTCACTTCACTGTGACATGTAGTGAAGCATTGATTACACCATTTACTTTTTTTACCCAAGTAGTTTGTAGTTTTACTTTGCTGGCTAATGGTGATGTATTTGCCTATAATTTAGCTGTTTTGATTTAGTGGATGCATTATATGATCTGCTGGAGAGGTGCTTTTAACATGCACGCTCCTTTCAGTCTTTGCTGTGGTTGCATTAGAAAATGGCAGAACAATGATGGTAGAGATCCTCACACTGGCAATACATTAAGCATTACCTGTGGTTTGAAGAATAACCAGGATATAACCAAAAAAATAGCAATGACAGTGTTAACCATATTTTGATGTAGACCTGCAGAACAGTGCTGCATTGTAATGGGGAAAAGGAACATGTACGTGTTAGCACTTACAAAAGTAAATTACTTTTGTAACTAATAAAGCACATTTTTAACGTGACATTCATGGGCAAAAACACACCGATATTCCTACTGCATCCACTGGGAAATGGCAGAATTACTTTTGTATCACTTACTTTCCAGTTGTTACTATCACTGGCACTTAATCTAGCAAAGTTCATTCACTTCATTGACAGTTCTAACACCTCGAAGAGTAAGGGGGAGGGTTTGTCAGCAGTTGAAGGACAAGACATTTTATCCTTATAAAAACCTATAGTGTAGTTACTTTCTTTGGCTAAAGCTATGTGACTGCTGTGAATATTGTAAAACAGACTCTGAGAGACTTAAATAAGGGTCAGTCAAAGGGGAAAAAAAGCAGCAGTCCTGTTACAGAAGTTAAGATGACTGGGAGTCAGTACTGCCATTGTATTTCAATGGGATGATAAAACAGAACCACTTCCTTATGTATAGAATGACTCATAAACAGGGATTGAAATTAATTCTGGGAAAGAGAAATAAGGAGGAAAACAAGATCACATTAATACGATATGATGGCCATTTTTGGAAAAATATTACATTTTTTTGTAAGCACCACCTAAAGGAATGCTGCTGCATTAAAATACTTAAAAACAATGCAAAAACACATTTTTTATTTTAATGCAGAGCTCTCATTTAATGCATGTAAACTCCTGTTGCAAGTTTGTATGAAGAATAAGTAAACCTGTTAAAAGAAGAAAAAAAAGAAATGTGTTGATATTGAGGTCTCCTCAGATGTATGTGCGAAATGCATTGCATTTAAGAAAACCTACAACTGAAAGCATCTTTGCATGGCAACACCATATGCCTGTACTCAAGCCTCAAGCTGTGGTATATAATATTAAGAACTATTAGGAGCTTGTATAGTTAGGTACTGGTGTCCTGTATTTTTTCATAAAAGTGTATGTATTTATTCAGTAATTTTATTTATGACTAAGCAAAGTTCTTATTTTACTTTTCTGTTTTTCATTATGTCTCACATTCCTTTGTTTTTCTTTCAGGTGGAAGTGGTAGAGGGTGCATTAAAATGTCCAGAGTCTGGTCGTGAGTTTCCCATCAACAAAGGAATCCCAAACATGTTGTTAAATGAAGATGAAGTCTAAATAAACACATTATCTTCACAAGTGTCTTCTGTACTATTTTGAAAGTTACAGCATGGAAATAATTTTGTGGTGTAAAATGTCATGTGCCCTTAATGAGTTGCTTTCTGGTTCCTTGCCAAAAAATGCTCATTGAAAGAACTGTTAAAGGATCCATTATCTTATGTTTATTGTGTTTTCTCAATCATTTCCAACAACCTTTGGGAAATTGATATTTAATTTAATATAATCACATAGATTGTGAAAACATTTATATTTTTTTTATTTTGTTTTGTTTGTAGTTTGGAGGATCTTTTCGCCACAGTACTTACAACTCAATGTGGTTTCCTTTGGTTTATGACCGACTGCAAGATGCTAATGCACGGATTTGCAGTGTTTTTTTTTTTTTTCTTTGGGCCAAGGACATGTAACTTGCAGCCCTCTCTTAGGCCTGTTTGTGTAGTTCATAGAACTTGCATTATTTTTTTGCCAGTAGACTATAACATTGGATCACAATCCTGTTTGTGATATTATGGAGTAGCATGATGTATGCAGGAAATAAAATATTAAAATTTATGTATTATGTTTACAAATATTTGATAACATGTATTTTCTCCCTTCAAACAATTTGTATCATCCTTTTGTTCCACCTTCTCTCCAGCACCAAAATTTGTTGTAGTAATTTTTGTTTATACCTGACTTTATTAAACCAAAATAAATCACTGACATCCTAGACAGACTCTTAAAGTTGTTGTGGAAGGATTATTTCATGGTGCTGGTTCAAAAATACACTTTAAATTATTGACGTTATCTCTATCATTCTGATGGTTTGTCTGCACTATGTTAGCTTATGTTCTCACATCGTCCATATGTAGTCAGTATCAGTTTGTTGAAGCAGTAGAGAGCTTTATCCAAACTGTGAAAACGCAATTTATACACTGTTTATATTAAAATTCTTACATTTAAAGCTGTTTACATAGTTGTATGTCATGCTGGTATTTACATTTTTATTTTACTTAAGCAGGTAAGCATAATTTAAGTGCCAATGCATTTTGCTCAGCTTTTACTACAAATTTGTAGATTATACTTTGGAAACCAAAAATTGTACACATTCAGAATAGTAATGGATTGGTATGAACCATTCCAATAATGTAATCACGTATATTATCATGTTAATATAGCACAACTCTCTGTTGACAAGGAAGTAGCTTAAAGTTGTGGGTGTGATTGTTTTTCATGTGATACTCTAGGGCAGTTGTGTTTGGCATTACTGTTTCACTCCTTGGTGAATGTAGTCTATAAACTCATTGGATATAACATGCACTGAATTAGCAGCTCAGATATATACCAAAGCAAGGAAGTGATTTTTGCCTAGTGAAGCAGTGGAAAAACTGAATAATAAAATATTTATCTTGTATGCTCAGTGGCATAGAAAAAGACCATCATTTTACACATTATGATTCTGACTGCTGTGATGTTTGTAGGAACATTTCAGACTTGTGGCTACATAAACATTCTTATAAACTTCTCTGTTAACCTGCTTAATAACAGAACAGAAAGGTTATAAAAAGTATGTTTATTTATGTCCTGATATATTTTTTGTACCTTAAAAACATTCTCTCATACTTAAGTGGACAATTATGATCAGTTGTAGACATTGGGGAGGGGGGCAAACCCCTTTGCTACATTTCTGGAAAGCAGCATGATTAGCAAAGAAGGGTCAGTGTTGAAACCCCACCAGATGCAGTGAATTGGGCACAGTTAGTTAAAGTGAGCACATGACATTCAGAATTTACATCTGGTAAGCATCTTCTGTATTCGAGTCCAGGTGTTGCAGTTTTCTTTATTTTTATTCACTTGAAGCTTATTTATTTTGCAACACAGTTAATGCAGTCATTTTGCATGCCAATGATTACAGAACAGAATAAAAAAAGGGTATCGAGTACGTGATGAAGGCAGTATATGTACTGTTGTCACTACCTGTCACAAGTTGTGGTATTCTAAACTGTGGAAAGAAGAAGAGTCCACCTTGCTCTTGGGATCTTGTTTTTCTATAAGTACCATATTACGTGCATTGTGTTGCTCTTACCATTGGTGCAGTGTTTACAGATCTCAGTTATGAAAAGTAGTTGGGTTGAGATCTATGAACAGTAGAAGGTGCCATTTTTTAAAATTCACTGAAATTTGCAGTGGGTCTTTGGCCAGATGTGAGTGAAATGCTAGGATTCCACTGAATACTGGTTGATGAAGATTGGGATCAACAGTATCTGCCCTGACATCTTGCTAAAAGCAGAAACGTTGCTCTCCTGACAGACCTGTAACTCTCAAATGATGGTAAGGTGATGTGATATCCTTTAAACAGGCTAGATTGCAGTTTGGTTTGCTGGAGAACTGGCTCAGTTTCGATTGTATTAAAGGGATAGTAGAATGATGGTGGTAAACGAGGAATGGATGGAAGTGTAAGTGCCTGTGATGGATTTATGGGGTAGTATTTTAGGTGATGAGTGGGCAAAGTTGATATAATGCCATCTGTTAAAAGCCATAGGTAATGGGGGAGCTAGCACCAGGGATTAGTAGCACATATTTTTGGAGTGCATCCATGTTTGCTTTTCTGTGTGCAAGTAAAAGTAAAAAGGGCTTGTGATATGATACAGTCTCAAAGGTATGGTTGACACACTGACCCAGGCTTGAATTTTAATGTTTTCTTATGTTTAAACATTAAACGTATTAAAAGATAAAATGGAAAAATATGCAAAAATAGCACACAAAATGTGCAGCTGTTCACAATAAGCTTAAAAGTTTACGTGTAAACCAGAAGTAACAATAGTATGTTTAAAAAATATATGCATTTATATATGGTGTGGTGTGGTTTAAATATGATATCTGACTAGGATGAGAGTCCTGCATTTCACGGAAGCTTGTTTTATTTAATGGAGTTATGAACTAAATAGATTATCGACCTGCCTTTTCACTGAACACCACTTTGGTCAGCTTGCATTACGTTGACTAAAACCACATAACTCTGTCTTTCACTTGGGTCACTGTTGTGCATCTGCAGAGTTAATGTAGGTAAGTAAGCGGATGTGGAGGTCAACCACCCCCCATGTAAGCATAAACTAAAGTACGGAATCAACAGTATTTTAATTTATAGGTTGTTTTAATTTTTTGCTAGCAGTGTTCATTTACATTTAGTTTTGTCAGCATCATGGAAGGATTCAGAAGTGTTAGGTGTGTAACTTTTTATTTCTAAGAATTAATGTGTATGTGCTCCATGTTGCTTTGTTATGGACAGTTTTGTGCAGTAATACCACTGGATCGGTGATGTGTGTACAGGTTACTGTCAGAGTTTTTGCATTCTGTAAGAACAGTATGCATTCAGTTTGGAAGATGGATGTGTGCTGATTTTTTGTGATCGTGGATTATTTTTTAGACAGGTGTAGTTTAGAGGCATTTGTTTAGTTTGAGGGGTTTAGTTGGATAGGTTACTATACTCCAATATTGACAATGGAGTGGAGTTTGTTTTGCATGTTTTGTAAGTCACGCATGTTTATGCTTTTGTTGACAAATTAGTATTTGTGTTTTCTCCCCTGCAATCTGTATTTGGGGAGTTAAGGGAAAAAGGGTGTAACATCTTTTGATAGCAGACACCCATTCAGTCCTATGGCACAAGTAGGACAGTTATCCCCCATAGGGAGGGTAAGTACTAAGAAGCTATCGCTGTGTATGTAGGGTTGCCCCCTTTTCAAATGCCCAAATTGGGACATTTTTTGTAGAAAAGTCAGATTTTGCAGGACAAAACATACCAATGGCCAGTACAAAGGACAGAACTTCACTTTTTTGCCAAAATAAAAGCTTATTCTTGTAGCATTTGAGTCGCTTATTCAGTTCCTTATAACATTTAGGTGTTTCAGATACAAAATAACTTTTATGCGAGTATTAAAAGAAAATATAGGAAATATTTTGTCCTAAAATCTGAGGACATTTGCCATTTTTTCAATTTTCTTTGCAGGACACAATGCCCAAAGAGGGACTGTCCCTCACAAAGTGGGATAGGTGGTAACCCTATGTGTAAGTGGGTGTTTTTGTGTGTAGGAGCATGATTGAAGCTGTTTTGATTTGTGCACACATGCATGCATGAATATTTCTAGGTGTCTGTGTGACTGTATAGGAGGGACACTAGCATAGAGTACTAGCTATGTAAATTGATACCCTGGGCAGTTCCCCAGACTGGTGGACTCATTTACAACAAAGTTGAACAGTTTAAAAAAAGTCTCCGTGCTTGCTGCTTTGAAGCTTTAGTAACCATTGTGGCACTTACTGCTGTACTGCTACAGTTACAGAGGACACTCTTTCTCTTTTTCTCTCTCTCTCTCTCTCTCGCACATCACATACACACACACACACACATTTGGTTTGAATGAATGAATATTGGCATGCCAATACTTGATTAATGACTGCTGCACATTTACCAGTAACGCACTTCACCAGATTGGCTTTGCCGGTCATGCCCCCCCCCACCAAAAAAAATCTTGGTCTCTGGGCAGCAGTCTCCTTTGTCATACCCTAACTATGGCTCTGCACTAGTATGGTTAACTGCAGCTGTGCAGTGTTTAATTCAGAGCCATGATAATGAGCTGCTAATGGGATGCTGCCTTATGTCTCTGAATTGCATTACATTACCATTGCACTGTTGGACAGTGTGGCATTGCCCAAATAGCACTGGTGATGATATGCTTTCTGAATCCTATCCATTGTGTGTCACCGTGAAATGTTTATTAAACTTCTTAAAAACTGTTTCTTCCCAAAACACTCTCTAGCATGCATCTAAGTTAGTCATGGCATAAATGTTACATATACGTAGTCAAGAGTTTAGATGCTAGAAAAAAGTCTGCTGGATATGCGTTGGAAATGTGTATCATAAATTGCACTAAACATTATTCAGTATAAAATGCACATTACATAGACAGGAAGTGGTGACCAGGCACTTTCATATGGATCTAGTTTGTCAAGTTTTAACTACCATATTGCACAGAAACATTAACAATTACTACATTAAAAAAATTGTCATCTTAGATATTGTTGCTTATTAATACTGCAGGATGGTTTATATCCTGAATTCATCTGATTCTGTAATACAGCAGTAAAAGTCACCAAGGTGGGGGCAGGTTTCCCATTTTTACACCGCAAAACTGTCCGTCTCTCCCTCTTGCAGAAAAAAAGAGAAAAAAATGAATGGTCCACTGTTTACCTCTTATGAATTGCCATGCAGAAACCCACTTCACAGATTGGTACTGTTTGCAGACCATTCCTTTAATTTGAATTCCTGCTTTGAACAAAAAAAAAGTATTATTTTACAGCGGCATTAAGAAGTTTCTATTGGTAATCTGCAATTTCTGATTAAATGAAACTTTGGACTATTCCTTTGAATAGGAAGGGAGTGAGCTGGTAATTGTAGTAGCACCAGATTGGCAACTTCAAAAAAGAAGAGAGGGGGTAGGTATCCCCCCCCCCCCATTTAAAGAATAAGCAGTAAAACACAACTGTCACAAAAGCTAGTAGAACTGGTTTTGTGTATGTATGTGGGGTGGGGGGTTGCCCTTGCTGCTGCCTTATATACTTGTATAAAGGTTCCCCCCTTTTCTGTGCAAGCTTTGTTTCAGGTTATTTTCACTGCTGAGAGATCTGAGATTGTAGAGTTTGCCTTGCAAAGAGACTGGAATAACTACTGTACTTTTATTTGTATGTAAAACATTTTTCTGAAGTTATTAAAATGTATATTAAATGTGTTAAAAAATCTTAGAACAAACAATAGGGAAAAATCCAAAGTAGTAAATGGAGTGGGAAATCCCCCAAATTGGGCAGATTTTAAATATTACTTTCATGCTTGCTAGCTAGCTACGGCACTAAAAATTGTTAAAATAAAAAGTATTTTTCCCAGACCAATCCGACTAACCTAGTCAACATACCACCTAACCTGTTAGTGCAAGTACATTCTAGACAAAGCCAAAAATACTGGGGTGTGGGGACCAAAATCTTGTACAGGTTTTAACAACTGCTTTTATAAAATTGTACACTTGTCAGAGTAACAGGTTTTGCATTAGAATGAATTTTCTGAAGGATATGAAGCCTGAAACTCAAATGTCTATCATTAATTAAGTGGGAAAACTGAAATGTCTATCATTATTTAGTTACGTCAGTCTTCAACAGTTTTCCGGAAAACCACAAATTTTGAGATGAATAAACCAAAAATAGTGACATTCTGTGAAATTCTACACTGTTAGATGTACTCGTCACAAAAAGCAAATAAATAGTGCAGGCAGGGAACACAATTAAATGACTCTTTTTAAGCACAATAAAATCTGCTACTAGGTTTTATAGTGTCTTAAAGATCCTGTTGACTGTTGTTGTGCTTTGACTGTTCTCAGCAGTTGTTAAAATGTCTTCCCTGGCTTAAAATTTTTTTTTTCAATTACTGCAATTTGCCTCTGTATAGCTCTTTCCTTCCATCACTAGAATATGGAATGTTACTTATAATGTGGAATAGTTGCTAACAACTTCAGCTACAAATCTCACATGATGGTTAAATATGTTTTATATGCATATACATGTATATGTACATGTGTGTGTGTGTATGTATGTATATACATATATATATATATATATATATATATATATATATATATATATACATACACACACACACACACACATATAGAAAGAGAGGGTGAGCATTTTATTGCATTAATATGATTCAGTATTATTTCATGGATATCTGTTTAAAAAAAAAATCCTTACACTGAATGTGTGACAGATACTTTTAGTATGAAACCATGAGGAACGGAATTATTTAAGACTCATAATTAATAATGAGGTACATTTGAGAGGTATATGCCCCAACATTTGCCATTTTTAAATATGTGCAAGAAATCTTAAAAAGTACTGCATGATTTCTGTGTTTTTAAATAAATTACAAATGTTTCCAAGCCCAACAAGTAATGGAGGGAAAGGGTCCAGAATGGAGCACAGATTTTAAAAAAGGCACTGTTTATACAATTTGTTTGTTGTACAACAGATTTCATTAGCATACATTTTCTGAAGGATATGAAGTCTGAAGCTCCACAATGTCTGATAATCATTTAGTGACTGTGTTCCTTAAAAAAATGCCAGAAAACTAAACTGCCCATTTTATGGGGGTACAGATCAAAACAGTGGCACAAAATCAGGGACTGTTTCAGCTCTCGACTAGTTAAAGCAAGAATCAGGGACACAGCTACAATAAGAGTGAGAAAGACTCAAAATTGGGGTACAGTTAAAATAAGACTTGCTTAGAAAGTTGCTAGAATAGTCAGTTTTGTTTCTGAAACATATGAAGTCTGAAACTTAGATGTTCCATTATGTGGTAAGAGTAATCCTCATCACCAATGAAAGGTCCAGATCATCATCTGTCATTTGGTGCAGATGGTTAAGCCTGTAAGCTGTAGTTCCTGTTATACAAGTTTTGATTCCCAAAGTCCTCATTTGTTGACTGTGACTTCGAGCCTGACAGTGTTTGGGGGCAACTGGGAATCTGGGATTGGCTCTTAATTGTCCCCTGGACAGCAAGGCTTCCAATTACATATGAATCTCTCAGGAATTTAGTAAACGGATTGCCTTAAGATGTACTATACATGGTACCAAAGTATGTGGTAAATTAAAGTCACTGACAACTTGCTTAATATAGTCTGGCAGTTGGCAGAGAGGATTAAGGCTGTGAAGTGTAGTTCCAGTGATACATGGATCAATTCCCTTAACTCTCATTTTTTCTATTCTGTTACCTTGAGACAGTCAGTTAAGCAGATAGTGTTTGGGGGTAACAATGGGAAATTTAGACTTTGCTCTTCAGTGGTTCCCTGGATTGCAAGCATAACTACCTATGATATACCAGAATGTTCAGGGAAAAAAAAAAAAAAAAAACAGACCAGAAATATGAGGCAAATAGCAGCAGCATTTTGTGAAATCATATACTGCGGTGGTGGTGCTGCGGTAGCATTGTGTCCTCACAGCAAGACGTCCTGTTCGATTCTCAGCTAAAGCATCTTCTGTGTGGAGACATGCATGAATGGGTGTACCTTCATTGAAGGTTGTACATCAGGGTTGGCAACTCGGTACGCAAAAATCTGTTGCCAATCATTAGCGGACCGGAGTTCCGCTGTGGTGACCCCTAACCGGGAAAAGCTGAAAGATGCAACAAGATGACAGCTGAGAGGTATGCCTTTTCATAACAGACTTTTCAGTAAAAAGATTATTCAACTAACTGGTCACATTTGCTTTTTCCCCCAAAGGATGGAAAGCCACAGCATTTCAGGGATATGGCAATAGACTTTTTTGTTTGTTTTTTTTTATTAAATGTATTACTACCATTGGCTGCCTGTAACAATTTCCCTAAGCCTGTTCTGGAACTGCACTTTCAGCTACCAGCATATGACTCCTGAGCTGATGGTAGCTTAGGCTGGATGAACAAGATCCCACAGCAAGTTTTGAAAAGAGTATGGACATTTCTTCAGTATCCTGGCCAGATTTCCCCAAACTGTATAGATACCAATAAATGCAGATAAAGCTTACTAGTGTTTTTTTGGCACTTATAAAGGCTCTTCTGTTATTGTGCTTTCAGAATTAATTAGTAGATGTGAAGTTCAATCTCGCCGTTCATTCTTCACTGATGGGTTTGGCGCCAAAACATCGGGCTCCGACACGGCCGTTAGCAAAGCTCAAGGTTTACCAGTAGCTCGAGACCAAGCCCCTTATCCCATGATGCACTGCTGGAATTACCTCAGATCTAGTTTGCCGTGGCATGGATCTCAGTGGTTCCAGTTCGCTCGAGCCTTTTTTGATCTAGAATTCGCTTTGTGCAAGTTATTTATTACCCTTTTTTCTCTAATTCTAGTTTAGAGTGTGTTTTATATATATATTAGCTCCTGTAGTTGTTCTATTGACTTATTTCCCTTGGTGTTTTATATTTCAGAATAGTTGTAGTGGCCTCGTGTTGGGCCTAGTTAGTGTGTGTCTTTATTACATTGATAGGTAGTGTGTAATTATATATATAAAGTGTGTTTTTCCTATTTCTCTAGTTACTGCATTTATAGCATACATAAATAGTGTGCAATTATATACATAGCATTGGCCCTTTTTTCTTTGAGCCATTGTTTAGAGTGTATTTATATTTAGGTGTGTTAACTTTAGCCTAAGTGTAGTTGGGACATAACTTTTAGATTATATTTAAGCTTTGTGGTTTGTTTCTTGTGTTTAGCCTAAAGTTTCTTTTTTTTTTTTTCAAAACAAGTTTATTGTTTTAACATATAAGAGAAATATCATAACAATTTTATACAAATAATTAAAAATAGGTATTATTATAATATTCAACAAAACAACTAAAGTATTTACAAAGACATCCACTACAATCAGATCAATTAATTAAACTAAAATACTGTGCTATTGAAATTAGAATTTTTAACAAAATTCATGTTTGTGGTTATAAACTCCTTTATTTATTTGTCCTTATAGATATGATTTAAGGCATTAAGGCATCCCAAACATAGACAATGGAGACTTCAGGAAGACCCTATCTATTTTTGAATAAGTTTTGTATCTGTTAGAAAAAAAATTGACTCTATCTTCCATTAATGTTTAAAGAAATTCCTTTTAAAGATGTCATTTGGCATTTTTAAAAAAATAACAAATAACAAGATAAATAAGGTGTACCTTTAAATATAGCTGTATTTATTAAATTTGTATAGGATTCAATTTTGTTTGTAATGACAATGAGTGTACAAAATATATTGTGGATGTCAAAACTATATACATATAACAATGAACAAGTGAAAATAATGTAAGGAATTTAATACTAGTTATATTTAACATTATCTATCAAGACAAAACTACACATTTGGTAAAACAGCATCATATAAACTAAAATAAACTTTTTTTTACCCCTTAGGATGTCACACCAGCAAAAGGGTGCTGGTGAAAACCAAAACTGAAATGGTATGCACCAAATAGTATGGCACTAAATCCTCTTCAAAAGACAAAACAAATAGAAATCTAACTCTAGCATCCTTTAATCAACTGTTATACAAACAGTTATCTTTATAACATATTCCCTCATCCCATTGGTTAAGCGTCATTACACATATTCAAGCATTCATGCAATGCAAGCGGTATTCACAGATACCAAATGAACACTCCATATATAAAAATCAGTACAAATGAGGAAACAAGTGCGATAAATACTGAGTAAAAACATTTCTAGAGTGTGCTACACGGTCCTTCTCAGGGTAAAACAACAGGCAAACATTGTGATGGAAACACTTAATAAAGCAACATAAAAATATATTTTCATATTTAACTAAGAACGCTAATCATGTGTATGAAAAGTAAGCCTATACTTACAACTTTAAAATCATCAAATCCTTAAAAATGCAACAAACAATGCTGCTTCTTCTACTTGCAAACAGCTACACTATCAAAACACTGAACCATTTGAGTGGATGATTCCACCTCAGATAGAGAAAAAATGTATATATACATATATGCAGTGAGTCTCTAGATGTGTCTCTAGATGTGCTATAACCCAGTATCTGAACATTGAAAAGATGAAGCTCGACCACAGCTCAGTGGTGTGTGTATGAACAAGGAGATGTCAAAAGGAAAGAAAGAAAAGAGAATGGGGAGGAAAGGAGACAAAATGGGAGAACAACAAAAGACAGAAAAAGGGAAAAGAAAAGTGGGATAAAAAATGAAAGAAAGGGAGGATATAGTGGTCGAGCTTCATCTTTCATTGTTCAGATACTGGGGTATACCACATCTAGAGACTCACTGCACAGTTAGATGTGGCATTACAGAGACTGACACTATCGTTGTCGGTCTACAACATGTCCAAGTTTTAAGAGTGCGAGGTTAAAAGTAGCTTATGCTAATGCCTGCAATGCATGTACACACTAGTATTCAGCGTATATAGAGCGTGTGAGCTGTATTTGATTCCATGGAAACACGTATACATTTTTTATATTCGGTTCCAGGATTAGTCCGTCCTATTTTAGGTTTTTCTTTTGAAATAGTGTATTTGAATGTTCAATGTCTACATCCAATACCGTTCGTAAATCAACTATCTGTATCCTGTGTGTGATTTTTTTAGCAGGAAGAATCAAATTTCAAATTATGATTTTAAAGTTAGTTAACTTTAATATAGTTGTGTATTTATACACATTTTTGCTCTATCTGAGGTGGAATCATCCACTACAGAGCCCGTATTTCAAATGCCTGACTCCTGATTGTCGTCCCCTTTAAGTTCACCATGACGACATTCTCAGGAGCGACGTGGTTCAGTGTTTTGATAGTGTAGCTGTTTGCAAGTAGAAGAAGCAGCATTGTTTGTTGCATTTTTAAGGATTTGATGATTTTAAAGTTGTAAGTATAGGCTTACTTTTCATACACATGATTAGCGTTCTAAGCGTAGGTTAGTTAAATATGAAAATATATTTTTATGTTGCTTTATTAAGTGTTTCCATCACAATGTTTGCCTGTTGTTTTACCCTGAGAAGGACCGTGTAGCACACTCTAGAAATGTTTTTACTCAGTATTTATCGCACTTGTTTCCTCATTTGTACTGATTTTTATATATGGAGTGGTGTTCATTTGGTTTCTGTGAATACCTTTTTGTAGATAACGAAGCGGCTTGTACTGCATGAATGCATTCTGATCAACTGCTTTTGTGTTTTGGTGTTTGAATATGTGTAATGACGTTTTTAACCAATGGGATGAGGGAATATGTTATAAAGATAACTGTTTGAGTTTTTATTGTTGTATAACAGTCTGAAGAAGCGCTCACTGTGATTAAAGGATTTACTGCTCCACATTGCTAGAGTTAGCGTGGTGATTTCTATTTGGAAGTTTGGAAGTTTTGTCTTTTGAAGAGTGATTTAGTGAAAGGTTTCCTTTCACCATACTATCCTGTTGGTGCATACCATTTCAGTTTTGGTTTTTGGCCGCTTCACACCAGCACCCGCTGCTGTTTGGATTACTCTTTATGTAATATATAACACTTGTATTCTAATAGCATTCACATAATCTTAATGTTAGAAATCAAGAGGAGAGAAAATTATGTTCTAACATTCATTTAAATCAAAAACTTTGGCTAATATGATTCAGACATTACATGCATTAAGATGCATCTATTTTCTGTCATGTGAATTCTATCAACAGCTTCCAAAAAATCTCGAATTGTTTGTATATGAGCATTTACTTAAACTTATTATTGTCAATAGAGTAAAATATTGTATTCATAAAAATTATTATAAATCATATTGCATAGTTATGCAGATTCTCAGAAACACCTCGTTATTACCTAAAAAAGCCATCACACACATAAACACAGACACACACACATACATATACACACACACATATACACACACACACATACCCACACACACACATACATATACACATACACATACATACATACACACACACACACACACACACACATATATATATATATTAATATATATCTGATCTCACTGAGTTGTGTCTTTATAGAGCACAATCCTACTTGCTGTCCCTAGAATAAATCTGTCTGCTTTATACAAAATAATGCACAGCAAACACATATTAGTAACCAGATTTTACAATCATGCTAACCTACTGCTTTAAAATATATCACATGACATTTCTTCCAGAATAGAGTTATAAGATTATTTATGTTTGTCAATCAGATGAATTAAATGAGTTATAGTAAAGTATATGTTTGGGACACAAGTTTTTAACACAGATTATTATGCTACTGTTAAGTAGATTTTCAAAAACATTTAAATAAATGTTTCATTTTCTATGCCTTCTAAAATAAGATATTTACTTGCTACAAGAAACTACATCATCTAAACTCATCATAACTGACATATTTTATGAACAGAGTATTTTCCTGAATCTGTGGTGTGTCAGTGTGATAACCTTGTCAATGTTTATACTAACTGCTTTCAGTTTCTCTGTGAAAATTCTGTGAGTGAAGCTTCTGAGGAAACTCATGGACACTATGCATGAGACAGCCCACATCCCAGATTGTCTCCTTAACATTTTGGCGGAAACTTATTAAAACTTGTGGCAAACATTCATTTTGTCAATAGAGTAAAATATTGTATTCATAGAAATTATTATAAATCATATTAGATAGTTATGCAGATTCTCAGAAAAAAAACCCATCACACTCACACACACACACACATACATACACACACACACACACACACACACACACACACATATATATATATATATATATATACATATATGATCTCACTGAGTTGTGTCTTTGTAGAGCATTATCCTACTTGCTGTCCCTAGAATAAATCTGTCTGCTTTATACAAAATAATGCACAGCAAACACATATTGGTAACCAGATTTTACAATCATGCTAACCTACTGCTTTAAAATATATCACATGACATTTCTTCCAGAATAGAGTTATAAGATTATTTATGTTTGTCAATCAGATGAATTAAATGAGTTATAGTAAAGTATATGTTTGGAACACAAATTTTTAACACAGATTATTATGCTGCTGTTAAGTAGATTTTCAAAACATTTAAATAAATGTTTCATTTTTATGCCTTCTAAAATAAGACATTTACTTACTACAAGAAACTACATCATTTAAACTCATTATAACTGACATATTTTATGAACAGAGTATTTTTCCTGAATCTGTGGTGTGTCAGTGTGATAACCTTGTCAATGTTTATACTAACTGCTTTCAGTTTCTCTGTGAGAATTCTGTGATTTGAAGATTCTGAGGTAACTCAAGGACATTGTGCATAAGACAGCCCACATCCCAAATTGTCTCTCTTAACATTTGGGAAACTTATTAAAAACTAGTGACAAACATTCATTTAGCAGTGTAAATGCATCTAAACATGACAGAACCTCCACAATGTATTCCACAGATCATCACAGCCTCTATGCAAGTGAAATTAAACTCAAAATTACCAACAAGCAATAAAACTCAGCATTCTTCTCCCAACTCAATTTTCATACAAATCCTATTATTCACTGTGCCCACACAGTCAAAAGCATTTCTATATATTAATAAAGAAAAGAAAAGAGAGTAGAAAATAAAAGGGAGTGAGGCAGAAATAAAAAATGTAAGAAAGCTGTAAGAAGTATATACAATGGAATGTTACTTACTGTTTATATTAATAGAGTTAAAAATAAAACATATTATTTACTCTTATTTAGTTCTGATTATTATTAGTTAAAGCATGACAGATTATTTACAAACAAGCATAAGCAGTATAATCAAGAAAGTATAATTAGAAATAGCATTTGAAGAACTTATAAACTTTACAAGAAATAAATATGTTATTATTCTATTAATGATATTTTCATTACTGTTCTCCTCCTGCCCTCCCCACCCTTTACCCACTACATAATCTAAATAGAATGTCATTGTTTAAACAAAGAAAATAATAAAAGAAGAAGGAAAAAAAGTAAAGATAAAAATGTATCAAATTACTAACCTTACTTTTTCAGAAAGAAAAATCGAGTCACAGCCTGCCATTAAATCCTCAGGCATTTTGACTGGTTATGAAACAAAACATTTCTTTGCACATAGAGAATAACTTTGATTAAATCTTTTCCAAAATATTTGTGGCTTTCTAGAAATGCAGGAACTATATTCAAAAGATTAATAATGAACTAAAATGATGAGAGAGAAAAAACATATAACAAATCATTTGTTTTTAGTCTCTTCTTCTTCTCTGAAGTCTTCAGGAAGCTTCAGTTGCCAATCTCTTTAATGAAGAACTAGCCCATTCCATTTCTTCTATTTTATCCAAAATCCTTTTTCTTTGACAAACAGTAAAGCAGAGTCTAAATCATGAAGACCTTAGGACCATCAGGAAGGAAGATTTTAAGCTTGGCAGGAAACAGAAGGTATGTTTTAAACTGTGCTTTTAAGCTCCCTTATTAGTGGCAGAAAACTTTTCTTTTAGCAATTACCATGGAAGAATAGTCATTGTCAAACGCACAGTTGTCTCATTAAACTTAACAGGAGCTTTAGCCCAAGCAGATTTAAGAACCATCTCTTTATCAAAAGATGATAGAAATCTAACTATAACTGATCTAGGATAGTTTTTGTTAGAGTTAGTATTAGCTATAGATCTATGTGCTCTTCGATACCAAAAGAGAATGCTTCTGGTAAATCTAAAGTTTTAGGGAGCCATGTTGTTAAAAAAAGTAATATTGTTACCTTCAATATTTTCTGGCAGTCCAAAAATCCTAATGTTATTGCCTAGATCTATTTTCCAGGTCATCCAGCTTTGTTTGTAAATGTGTATTTTGTTTCAGCAGAAACTCAATGTTGATTTCCTGTTCTTGTATTTTATTTTCCATGTCATTCACAGCTTCTTCTATGCCTGTCATCTGGATCTTCTGTTGTTGCAGGTCCATATGTAACAAGTCTATTTGTTTTGTAGTTTTTTCTATGAAAGTGTCTATTTTAGTATCCATTTTATCCATCTTAGCAGTAAGTTGCTGGACTATAATTATCAGAGACTGAAGTTCTTTCTTGATGCTGGAGTCTTGAGAATTTGTCTTACTGGAACTCATTTCAGACTGATAAACTGACAGGAAAATTTCCAAAGTAATTTCTGACAGGAATATTATTAAGATTTCCTTTCTTTTTTAGATATAGTTCAAGAACTATATAAAACAAACATATTTAGAAAGAAAATTACTTCAAGAATTAATTTTTTAAGTAATTAATTCCTGTCAATGTAATGAAATTGGTGGAGCTGAAGAAATCTGCTGCTATCCTGTGTTCATCCTTGGCCACGCCCCAGCCTAAAGTTTCTTGAGATGTCTGAGGAAAAAGACAAGCACCCAAAGTCTGGATTCAAGAAATGTCCAGACTGTGGGCAAAAGATGTCTCTTACTGATGGGTACATTCAGTGCATTTATTGTCTAGGTGCAGTGCATTTGCAGGAGTCCTGCAGTATTTGCCATTCCTTTTCTTCAAGGGTTCTTTTAGAGAGGAAAAGGAAGCTTGTGGATCGAGGTTTGCTGAAGCTTTGACTGACCAGGATGGGGCCAGCAAGTCCTCAAAATCCTCAGCAGACTCCAAGGCATCCAAAGACTCAAAAAAGTCTAAAAAAGTGGAGGATTCTGGGACTTCAGCTCCACAGCCCTCAAAGCCGAGTGTCTCTTCATTTCAGAGCCTGCCCACAGTTCTGGAGCTGGTCTCTGAGACCTGTATCTCCACTCCTTCAATCTGCAACTTCGGTGCACTCGTCTAGGTCTTCTGTCAGCCTCTTGGATTTGGATATAGACCGATTGGTGCAGAAGCTCTTACGGGTATCAAGCCTTGCCAAATTGTTGTCGGCTCTGACCTGAGCATTGCAACTGATGCCCACCAACCCGGATTTGACTGCTCCTCCTCAGAGCCGTACTGGATTTTTGGATCTGGAGGGGGCCGACCTGCTGATTGTGGAGCCTTTGGAGTCAAGACCTGCTCTGGTGTCATCAGTTCCATCTACTCTGACGTCCTCAGTGCCGGCCGGGGACTCCAGGGGCCGATACTCTCCTGTCGGGTCTGGGGGGGATAGTTGCACCGACTTGTCGGTGCTGACTCTGCCTCTTGGGGCCTCAGCTCAGATGAGCTCGACTCCTACCTCCGGCTCAGAGCCCATGGCCTCGGTGCAGGAGGGGCTGGCGGTTTCTTAGGGTCCATCAACTCCTCATCAGAGCCATGATGCTTTCGAAGCCATGAGGAGAGCCTTGTCCCCAAAGACATCCTCAACACCAGGTCTGGCCTCTTTTTCCCCCAAAGCACCTGTGTTCACTTCTGCCTCCATTGTCCAGGCCAAGCGTAGAGACCCTGAGCCTCAGGTAGCCCCGCAGGGTGCCCCTTGCTCTTCCAAGAGCTCCCCAGAGAATCCCACTGAGGAGGTCCCCAGGAAGAGATTGTGTAAGAGGAGACACTTGGACTCCCCACAAAAGTCATTGACATCTGGCACTGACTTGGATGAGTCAGAAGGGTCCCCACTATCCCCCTCTAAGGATATCTCCTTTGCGGAGATACTTGAGATCCTTAGGCAGAGGGGTGATTGGCAGTCCAAAAGCCCTACTGAGGATGAATCAGTTCTCCTGAAGGCTTTTGGGTCTCAACCTTCCATCTCTTGGGTGTCTCCGCCCTTCAATGAGCTCATGCAGCTGGTCTCTTGGAGGGCGTGGGAATCACCAGAGTCCATGGAACCTGTCCCCCGGAGGACTAACAAGTTCAGTTCTGCCCCCATAAATAAAGCCTTTTTGTCCAAGGGAGTCCCTGTTGATGCCATGGTGGTGGTGGCGGCCACCAAGAAGGAAATGTCTGAGACTTCCTCGTCGATCCATCCTCCTAACAGAGTCCAGGATCATGGATCAATATGGGAAATGCATGTTTAATTCAGCAAATTTTACACTCCGATCCCTGAACTATTTGACCCATTTCACCAGATTGCAAAGAGATCTCTTTAAGGAGTTGGGAGATACTCTTCAGGATACTGTAGCTATGGGGGCTTCCGACAAAGTTGCTGCCCAGCTTGCTACCCTAAATTCCATTATGAACTCGTCCATGTGTCTCATATCATATGCAGCCAATGGGATGAGTAGGGCAGCAGGTACAGGAGATGCTGTAAGAAGACATTCCTCGATAAGCTTGTGTTCCTTCACTGAGCCCTTTAATTCTTCATTTGTCAACACCCCTTTTGATGGCTCATCTCTCTTTGGGCCCAAAGTGAAGGAAACTCTCACCAGGTGTGAGCAGGAGGGAAAGACTCTGTCTGCTGTCGGAGTCCATTTTTCCACCCCTACTCTGTCTTACCCCAAAGGCCAACGGGGAAGGAAAATGTGGTTCTGAAAAAGGAGCCTTTCAGGACACACGTGGTCAACCCCCTCTAGGGGCAGAGGAGGGGGTAACAATGGAAGATGCCATCCTCGTGGCAGAGGGGGTCCGCAACACCAGGGTGACAGAGATCACTTCTCTGGTCAACCCTATCAGCACTCCTGAAAGGAGACCTGACTATCCTGCTCTGGAGGCAGTTGGGGGTCACTTATCCTTGTACTCAGACGCCTGGCAAGACATAACAAACAACAGCTGGGTACAAAGTATTATTTCCAGAGGGTATTTTATACCGTTCTCCACTCCACCCACGCCCCCAAGGAGAATCCCAGATGTTCCACCCAGTTACAGGGAACAAGCAACTATAGAGGTCCGCAAGTTACTAGAAAAAAAGAGTCATCCAACCAGTCCCAGCAGACCAAATAGGATCCGGAACGTACTCCAGATTCTTTTTGGTTCTAAAGAAAACAGGGGACTGGGGATCTATTTTGGACCTCAGCAGACTCAACCAATTTGTGAAGAAAGAGAAGTTCCAGATGGTCACGCTACAGTCTATACTTCCCTTCTTAGGGAGAGACAATTGGATGAGAGACAATTGGATGTGCTCGATAGATCTCAAGGATGCGTACTACCGCATAAAAATGGCCAGGCCATCCAGAGATCATCTGCGTTTCCGGCTGGGAGCCAATCATTATCAATTTCAAGCCCTGCCCTTTGGTCTCACTACAGCCCCCAGAGTGTTCATCAAATGCATGGCAGTGGTCATGGCTCATTTGAGGCATATAGGATTCCAGGTGTTTCCATAAATAGACGATTGGCTGCTTACCTCCACCACCAGGCATCAACTGATTCAGGCAAGGGAATACACTCTGACACTCTGCCATCACTTAGGCATTACAGTCAACTCAGAAAAATCTGCTTTGTCGCCATCGCAGCATATCACCTTTATATGGGCAGAGTTAGACACTTCAACCACCACTCTACAACTACCAATCGAGAGGTTCTTTCTTCTTCACCAGCATGTCAGTTCATTAGTGTCAAAGGACAGAGCACCAGCTGCAGAAGTCTTAAAAGTGTTGGGTTTGGTGGCTGCAGCGATCCTGGCCATACCATTAGCAGGATGTACGTGCGGATTCTTCAATGGCTGCTGTTCACTCAGTGGTCCTATCAGGAACTTGCAATGAGTCATATGATTTTAATTACAAACTCTTACAAGAGAGATCTCTAGTGGTGGTTGACGTCTCTTCATGTAACCATAGGACGCTCATTTGTACTACCCCCTCCAGTGGCCACTGTGACCACGAACGCTTTTCTGATGGGGCATTTTCAGGGAAAGACTGCCCAAAGCACATGGACGGGCCAAGAGTCACATCTGCTTATCAATGTTCTGGAGATGAGAGCAGTACTTCTGGCATTGCAGTACTTTGAGGACTCTCTTCCTCTAGGAACAATTGCAATTCAGACAGACAATTTGTCAGTAGTCTGGTACTTGAACAAGCAAGGCGGGACTGAGTTTTACCCCTTTTGCTGAGAAGCCCTCAGAGATTGGCAGTGGGCTGTCTCCTCCCAGCACTTTCTGTTGGCAATGCACATCCTGGGGAAATCCAATGTAATAGCAGACAAACTGAGCAGAGCAATTTTGTTGCCGCACGAGTGGTCCCTCAAACAAGAGATTGCAGACAGGATTTTCCACAAATGGGGCCAGCCTTGCTGCTAGCTTTTTGCCAGTCACATCAACATGAAATGCAGAAGCTACTTTGCTCTGATTCCTCCTCGGGGAAAACCGCCAAGAGACGCACTTGTACACAATTGGTCCCTGGGTCTCCTCTATGCATTCCCTCCAATCCCTCTAATACCAAGACTTCTACAGAAAGCAATGTCACTGGGAAGGACTATCATTCTTATAGCCACTCAGTGGCCTCGGCAGATTTGTTTCCCATTTCTTCATCATCATCTATTGGAGGATCCATGGATTCTGGACCTAGTTCCAGTCCTTCTGACACATCCGTCAGGGGACCTTCATCCTTCATTGCAGTCACTGAAGCTCACAGCTTGGCTGCTCCAGTTCCCCTCCTAGCCAGGCGTCATGACCTTTCAAATGAGATAAAGCAGATCCTCGTCTTCCCATAAGCCATCCACCAGCAGATTATATTTTAGTAAGTGGAAGAGATTTTCCATATGGGCCTCTAAGCAGAACATTGATCCTTATCATGCCCCTTTGATGTCCATTTTAGAATTTTTGACTATGATCTTTAATCAAGAAGCTGCAGCTGCTACAGTTTGGGTCCAGTTGGCTGCTATATCTAACTTTCATGTCGGAGTGGACGGGCTAAACATAATGTCCCACAAGTTGTCCAAGGCCTTTCTCAAAGGAACCTTTCGCATGAGGCCTCCAGTGAAAACTCCTTATTCTCCTTGGAATCTAAACTTTATGCTGTCTCGTATAATTCTTCCCCCATTTGAACCAGCATCATCTTGTGATCTCAAATTCTTATTATGGAAAACCATATTTCTGGTAGCTATTACTTCTGCCCACAGAGTGTCAGAACTTCAAGCTTTATCTATCAGCCCTCCTTATTTGATTTTCCATGCTGATAGAGTATCTCTTAGGACAAAACCCTCCTTTTTGCCCAAAGTTTGTTCAGAATCTAATATCAACCAAGTCATTGTGTTGCCAGTCTTCTTCCCTAACCATTCCAATAACCTTGAGTATATGCTGCACAAACTTGACGTTCACAGACAGCTCAGATATTATTTGGACAGAACAAAAGATGTCAGAAAATCAGACCAGCTCTTTGTATCATTCTCTGAACCCAGAAAAGGTAGACCAGTGGCTAAAACAACACTTTCAAAATGGCTTTCTGATTGTATTACCTTTGTTTACTCAGCTACTAAAATGCCCTTACTACACAAGATTAAAGCTCATTTTACCAGGGCAGTCTCTACATCTTCTGCATTCCAAGCCAAATTGCCCCTTGATAACATTTGTGCTACAGCCACTTGGTCTAAACCTCAAACCTTTATCACTCATTACAAAGTTGATAAGGCCTCTAGGGACAGGGCTTCCTTTGGGTCTATGGTCCTGAAGAATGTACTCCCGTGAGCCACCCAAGATTGAGGGTGCTAGGGATGCTACCCATCAGTGAAGAATGAATGGCGAGATTGAACAACTTCACATTAAGAAGTTATATACTCACCATAAAGTTCCATGTGAGTTGTTCCATCTCGCCTTCATTCTTACGTCCCTCCCTCCATCCCCCCCAGGCTGATAGTTGACCTAGAGGCTGGTCTCATCCTGGTTATCCAATCCTTCTTTCTCTCTGTGGGAGGGTAGTTCTCTTACATGGATATGGTACACGCAGCAAACAAGATCTGAGGTAATTTCAGCAGTGCATCATGGGATAAGGGGCTTGGTCTTTAGCCACTGGTAAACCTTGAGCTTTGCTAATGGCCTTGTCGGAGCCAATGGTTTGGCTCCGAACCCATCAGTGAAGAATGAAGGTGAGATGAAACAACTCACATGAAACATTATGATGAGTACATAACTTCTTATTTCTCAGTTTCTTCTCTGCCTCAAAGTATTTTCTCTCTTTTTAATTGATTGCTGTAACTTGACTATTTTTTTTCCCATTTTTAAAGACTTGCAAGAACTGTTAAGAATTTCTTAAAAAGCACAAGAAAATACTGTGATTTTTTTTTTCTTGTCATTTTAAAAACTGCTTTTATTCTGTGGTTAAAGGTGATAAAAGTGTATGTCCTGCCTTTATATCTTCATCTATTTTTTGTTGAAAATAGTCTAATTTTTATTGCATTTCTGTTTAAGTGGAAAAATAAGGAAGAAATATTTTTACAATAACTTGACTCTGAGAGCAGTGAATATCTTTTGTTCACAGCTCTAAATAATACCTTTCAAACTCTTAGCTTAAGAATCAGGGATAAAGGCAAAAAGTTATGAAGATAAGGTCAAATGTCCAAAATCATGGAGTGATTTGTACAAGAGTATTCTTGAAATCAGAGGACAGCTGAGAGAAATGCTTTTTCAGAACAGACTTCTCAGTAAAAAGATTATTTAACTAACTGGTCACATTTTGCCTTTTTCTCCATACAGTGATAAGCCAGTCCAGTCCAGGTATGAGGACTGATGGATTTTTTTTTTTTTTGTGTGTGTGTTACTGCCCTTGGCGACCTGTTATATTTTTCTATAAGTCTGTTCTGGAACTGTATTTCCAGTCACCATGTGACCCTTTATTCTTTTTTTTTATTTATTTCAAAGTACCTATTATACCTTTCAGCTGCTTTGTATATAGTGTTATGATTTTAATGTCAGTGGTTTAACAAGTAGCAATGTGCCTCTGATGTTGGACAATTAGAAGGCTTTAGGTTCTCTTGTCACCCTAGGTGTTTGAATTCCTTTTCTATTACTGTCTCTGCAGTGCAACATTAAAGAATGCTATATTCCTAAGTGTGCTATCCCTTGAATGAGATGTTAAAGTGAAGTCTTTTTTTAAGTTATCCAAGTTTTTTGGGTTTTTATTACCATGATAGGAATGGACCCCATTCCTAAGTCAAAGTACAATTAAAGTTCATGAAGTTAGTATTGTTTCAGTTTTTGATGTCAGCCAGCAGTGCTCTTTGCACTACCCGTAATATGCCCAGTAATAACTCCTGCAGTTCATATGGAGTTACTTGTATTGGTAACGTATCTAAATACGATTGTAGATTATTTTTTATAAGACCCATTGCTCCTACTACTATTGGAATTGTCTAGGTATCTTTCTTCCACATTGCTCTCGTTTCTATCTGCAAATCCTGATATTTTGTGACTTTGTGTCTCTCTGTAGTCAAGACACTGTAATCATTGGGTTTAGGGTTCAATGATCAATGCTACTTTTGTCTTCTTTTCATGGACCACTATATATGGTTTTCTCGTATCTATCTTTTGTATTGTTGGTAGTGGGTGATCCCATGTGATGTAGACTTCATCATTTTCTGTGATGAAGTGGCTCATGTTTCCAGTGTTTTTCAGCTACTTCACTACCAACACTCTTGCCACATTATTATGCCTTTCAGTATACAGTCCTTCTGCCATTAGTGTGCCACAATAGTCCAGTCCAGTCAACCTGTGTTGATGGTAGAGCAGATTATATGTAAGGGACCCCACAACACTTATTACAATGAGTAGAGGAATTTCCTCAGTGACCTGGCCATATTTCCCCTAATAAGTATAAATACCATCTTAGGTCGCCCCTAGGAAAAAAAAAGTTTACTAGCCTAGTGGGGCTAACCTGGTCAACAAAAGATAAATAAAAAAAAAAAATTGATACTCAGATACAGTCCAATTCCTGTTCAATTTGTCTTTCTCCATAAAGTTGGGGTATGCGTAAGGGTATACAAATTATGAAAGAAATTAACTAATGCACAGAGTCTTGTCATAATTTTTATGGGGTCAATGACCTTCTGAAAATGAAGAAGGTACTTCTTTTTTACTCTCTGCATGTTTTTAGGGCCTCATTCCTTGATATTTATCGCTGTACCTACAATTGTAATTCAATGCATCTGTTTATTTATCTCAAGTTTCCAACTGCAACTTAGCATTAAAACTGTGATGCCATGGGTGAGAAAAGGGATGAAAATGTGATGTCTGTATGTCTCTTCTTTTTAATTCAGACTGTAATGCTTTGGCAAAGCTTATATATCCTCTGTAACAAAAATTGCACTTTCTGTGAAGTTTGATTTTTAAGATGGCTAAACAGTGATATAATAATTCTAGTTGTGTATTTATGTAAAGTAGGGAAGGGGTATGTATACAATCTGAAACATCATTTTACAGTGATTGTGTGATGATTTGGACTTTCTTGGGAAAGATTCCATTGTTTGCATTTGTTTCTGCCATGCAATTTACCCCTATATATTTACTTTTGGATCAGCATTACCTAACTTCTTTATAGTTTAGGAAGCATTTTATTTATTAATATTGTAGCTTATGTTTATATATGCATTATTTATTATTTGAGAAGAGGATATTAGCTCTTACAGGTTCTCCAGCTGTTGCATTCATCTGCAAGGTACACAACTTTGCACACACATTACCACTCATATATTTCTATAATTTGTCTTTGCTGCTGATCTGACAGTGAGGAATTGCATAGTTCTACCAGCCATCCCTAGGAATTCTGTGTGTCCTTGTGTCTGTGAATGTGTGTATTCTTTCAAACATAGAAACTAGCATCAGGTGGGATTTGAGGTTCGGGTATTTCTGACTGTAGTCCTGAGAGCCCACTGTACACTTTATTGTGAAGTTGAAAATACCCAGGTTTTAGAAGTACTACAACTTGTGTTATTTCCACCTGTACAATATAAAGTGTATCGTATGCTGACAGGTCTGTGCTCAGTAATTACAGTGGTTTTCTCTATGCAGACCGGTACTGCAGTAAACCAAATACATCACAACAGTGAGATTATTTCACTCTTGATGCCAACTAATTCCCCCATAACACTCTCTTGTAGTCATCCCTATTCTTAGCAAACAGACCCTCTTTACAAATGGTGCAAAACATGCATACAAATGAAGCTGTGCATCTCTCATAGACTTTGAAAGAGTCTAAAGTAGTACATAGTTTAGAATGACAAGGATCAATCAGATTCAATACTGGCTTAGTTTGTAATTTTCTAATGAAATTTCTGTGTATTCATTGTTAATGCAGTTTAGTTTGCATCACATAAATGCTTCTGTTATGGTAGTAAATAAGATTTACAAATTACCCCTTTTAGATGAATAGGTGCCCTTCTTGCCCTCCACTCCCCTCTGCAGCTTTCATCAGCCTCTGGCGTCTCTGAAAGTCACAAAGCATTAAGACATGGCGAGCTCATTCTTAAATGAGCACCGATTTCCTGTTTTGCTTGTATATAGTAAACTTGGGATACAATATTCCTGTCTCCTTCTTGTCTACATATATTTGTGGCTTATTGCAAACTGTACCACTACTTTTGTTCCACATTGTTTCATCAGTGGCTGATACCCTGTTGTTTGTCTGCAACACATTTGCTGGGCTGACAGTCAATGCTGTGAGGAGATTCAGTAAAGGTATTGAAAAAATCTTCTTCCTTCTACTAATACCAGAGAAAAGAATGTCTGAAACATTGATAAGCAGAATATTATATAAATTATTCATCTCTAAGATGTTATTTTCTTTAATCACACCTGTTTTTCTTTAAAGCAAACTGTTAGTAGAGTATACCAGCTTTTACATTATAATGACAATCTATTTCTCAGTACTTTGACAATTTTCAACACATATTCTATATCTGTCTCAAACAGTAAAAAGTTGGATTTAGTGGGTTGACACTTTTTTGGCTGTTTTGGTAGTACATAAATTGTCTGGGCTCTCTGTTTCTTAAGTAGGGCTCTGCCACTTTGTAGAACTCAGAAAAATGGTGAATGTGGTATGTCTACAACTACTGGGCGTGACTTTATTGGTCTGAATACATCTGGAAAGATTAAAAAAATAAATAATCATGGGCAATGTAGGAGCAATGTAGCTGGAACATTTATTCCCTAAAGGGGGTTATTACATATATCTCTCCCCCAAAAAGGCCCTCCCTTTGGCCTCCACCACAAAAGGTGTAAGGTGTTGCACAGTGAAGACTCTAGCTGGGCTGACTCTATGCATACTATATAAATCTTATAGTGATATAAAAACTACAAGAAAAAAAACAGCTAACCTTAAACCTCCTGCAATGGAGGCCCATGGGACTTAGGCAAATGACCCCTTAAGGATGTGAACTTTTTACTTTTTTTATATATCTATAGCTATATGTATATA
The DNA here is from genome assembly GCF_019279795.1 of Protopterus annectens. Lineage (NCBI taxonomy): Eukaryota > Metazoa > Chordata > Ceratodontiformes > Protopteridae > Protopterus > Protopterus annectens. The sequence continues at coordinate 399,828,125 of NC_056738.1, forward strand.
TATATATATTTTTTTTTTTTTTAGGAGACGGCAAAACACTGGTAACCAAATCTCTGAACTGGGTGAGACTTTGTGATTTTCTGGTGTGTTGTCCTCTATGACACTGTGACATTTTAACAGTTCAGGTGCATTCAGAAATAACCACAGTTCTTTTGCTCATGAGATTTGGAAAAGGGTAACACACAACATTTGCTCAGCAATTAAAGGTACAAGCTGCAGGTCTGTTGCTATGGAGCTGAATTATGAGTTCATAGTAAATAGTAAAAATAAATTCTGCTTTATTGCTGTCTTCCAGTAAGGATGACAGAAAGCAGAGACATATGGGCTGCCCCATTTGCCAGCTCCTAGTGTCAGTGAAGGAGTAAAGCTGCTGAGAATTCTTCAGAGAAGGAAGGTTTGGTTAGCCATCCTCTGAACATGATTTGTTTCCTATGCTCATGAATTTAATGGCTGAACAGTTCTAGTGACGGTCTTATAAATTAAGAAAAAATCATTCCTATCACAAACCCGTACCATTGTTAAATAATACATGTTCGTGTTTCACTGTTGCAGTCATCACACATTTGGGTTATCCCAGCCAGGGTAGCCCTCAGCCGGCCAGAATACCATAGACTTAGTATTTCAGTGTCAGTTGCTCTCGCTTGAGGACTGACGTCAGGTTGTCAGTAGTGTAAAGTAAGGCAGTCGATGCCATTACATCAGTCTTTCTTGCTGAGGAGCCCGAAGCAGAAGCCGTTCGCACTAGTGCCGGTCAGCTGCTACCTAAGTTTTGTCTACCGAATTGAAGTTGAAGTCTTCTAAAGCTAAGTACCCCATTGGGGATCCTTTTTTCTTGAAGAAACACCAAGTGGCACAGTGCTAACCAAACCAAAACTCCGGAGCACAATGTCTGCACAAGCAACAAACGAAGTTTTCAATAGTTTTATTTAAAAATGAGCGCTTTCGGTAGAGAGCATTCTCCCCACCTTCATCAGATAATAGTTTTGTTTAAAACCACACTTTATATATACATAGCTAATTGTCAATAAATTAATTAACATAACTGCTGATGAGTAATTAAACCACAATGATTAAAACTGTTTGCTGCTATGTAGTTGAGTATAATCATAACAACTTTAAACTGAACTACAACTGGTTAAACTGCAAATTTAAAAAACACATGAATAAATGAATAACACATAACTAATGTCAGCATGGTACGCAAAATTGTGTTCTATGACTCAGGTTACAAACATTTAAGAACCTAGAACTTTTTAAACACCTAGAACTTTTAAACAATGAGAGACCTAACCTAAATCATTTTAAATCGTTTTAAAGAAGTATGCATTTGTACATGGTGTTAAAAATGTATACACACATATATGTGCAAAAATACAAACTACGTCTATGCATAAATCATGTGCGTATGCCTATTCCTATTTTACTGTTTATGTTTTAATTCAAATTATTGTGACTCTTATTTAAAACATTGTTGTTATTGGGCTGTTGAAACTGATATAAGGATAAAATCAAAAAGAAACTACATTCCTTATCGCCTATACAATTATATGTCACCTGTATGAGAATATGTATATATAGACCAAATATAAATGTATATATACTACATGTTTGAATGTTGTGTCCTATCTCTTAAGAGCTTTTAATTTTAATATACATTTGATGGACACTATCTCATTGAGCCCTGGAAAAGAGTAGGATGAGGTACGTATTTGCCAAAAAACCTCCTGTTCCTCCAGTTCAAGTTGCCAGGGCCCTCCCCTGATAGAAGGCTGTACTTGTTGTAAAATGGTGAAAAGGAAAGAGTGGTCAGAATGTTGGCCAACATGTTTGGCCAGAGCATTGTTCATGTCCCTAATACTGATGGCATGTACGTGCTCATAAATCCTTTTCTTAAATGGTCTATCGGTTTTGCCGATGTAAAATGCAGGACACTGTCTGCATGTTGCTACATAGACCACTCCTTTAGACAGACAGTTAAATCTGCCATTTATTCTATAATCTTTCCCTGCCATACGTATGCTGGTGCCCACTGAGATGAACTTACAATATGGGCAACATCCACATTTGTTCATCCCCTTTATGATTCTACTGGACTTGTGATTGGTTCTTTCCAACATATTTTTTAGATTTTGCCCCCTTCTGTAAGTGAATCTAGGTTTTTCACCCACACATTTGGCCAACTCTTGATCCTCCAACAAGACATTCCAGTTCTTAATGAAGATGTTTTTTATAGCCTTGTGGTCCAGACTAAACGTGAAAAGAAAGGAAATATTGCCAATGGCATTTCCGTTTGTGTTGTCCTTTGTTTTTGTTACTATTCTTCCTTCTCTAAGAATCGGTTGAAAATGACCCGATTCCCTTTTAGCAATTACTTCCTTCCGGATCTTGTCAACAAATGAATTTGGATATCCCCTCAATAAGAACATAGAGTAAATATTTTCACATTCACCAAGGAATTCCTCCTGCTCAGAAACCATCCTTGCAGCCCTGACAAATTGTCCTTTGACTACACTCCTTTTTTGATGGATCGGATGTGAGCTGGTGAAGTGTAAATATGTGTTGGAAAAGGTTGTTTTCCTGTGAATGGTTGAGATCAATCTATTCAACACTACGTCCTTCCTTAATTTGACATCAAGGAACGTAGTTTCCATCTCATCAATGGAATACGTGAATTCCAAAAAGTCAGTTGTCATGGTGATACTGTCAATAAAATTTGGAATTAAATCAGATGACCCCTTCCATAAGAAAAACATGTCATCTTGGTACCTAGTGTACCAAGAGACGTTCGTTTCATAGAGTGGGTTACAGAACAGGTATTGGTTCTCCCATTGTGCTAACACACTGTTTGCGAAAGTGCAACCACAGGGAGAACCCATGGCTATACCTGTAGTTTGAAGGTAGTATGTGTTGTTAAACACTAAGTAGTTGTTCGTGAGAATCAAATCTAAAAGGGTTTCCACTAAATGCATGTGGTCTGTTGATGCCCCTTTACGTAACATGAAGTCCACAGTCCATTCAACACCTGTCTGATGTGGAATGACTGTATATAGATCTTTTATGTCAACCACAAGAAAAATGTTTGATGGATCAAAAGGAATTTTACCAATGTCTTCCAGAAAACTCCAGGAATCCCTACAAATTTGGATTTCTGATTTAAGCAAAGGTTTCAAAATGCTGTCGACCAATTTGGCACAAGCATATGTGATTGACCCCCTTCCGTCCACAATTGGTCTAAAAGGGGGGGTCAATCAAATCCTTGTGGATCTTAGGTGTGCCAAAAATAGTAGGTATCCTGGGTGCTAACATTGTAATGTATTGTAAGGTGTCATTGTCAATGGTCCCTTCTAGAAACAGGTCCCCCAATACTTCTCTGATCTTACTGTATGCTCTGTTAACTTCACTAATGCTAGCTTGCACATAAGAGTCAGAGTTTAAATGTTCAATTATTTTGTTCTCATACACATGTTGATCCATGAAAATCAACCCACCCCCTTTGTCAGGTGCCATCACCCTGATGTTACATTCATTTAACATTTGAATGAATGTAAGTTCGTCCATACTTGCATTGGAACGTGATTTACAGCCATTCCTAATGCCTAAGTTGTTTTTATGCACTAGGGCCCTTAAATCCAGTTCACATGATTTTTCAAAAAAAGCTAGAATTCCAGTTAGAGGTGGATTGAAAATACTCGAGACTCTTAGTGAGCTTAAAAGTGAAGGGGTGTTCCCCAACGCAAATGCTAAGTTTAATTTCCTAACAAAAAGTTTTAAGTCTACTATTGTTATTTAAAAAGTTCTAGGTTCTTAAATGTTTGTAACCTGAGTCATAGAACACAATTTTGCGTACCATGCTGACATTAGTTATGTGTTATTCATTTATTCATGTGTTTTTTAAATTTGCAGTTTAACCAGTTGTAGTTCAGTTTAAAGTTGTTATGATTATACTCAACTACATAGCAGCAAACAGTTTTAATCACTGTGGTTTAATTACTCATCAGCAGTTATGTTAATTAATTTATTGACAATTAGCTATGGATATATAAAGTGTGGTTTTAAACAAAACTATTATCTGATGAAGGTGGGGAGAATGCTCTCTACCGAAAGCGCTCATTTTTAAATAAAACTATTGAAAACTTTGTTTGTTGCTTGTGCAGACATTGTGCTCCGGAGTTTTGGTTTGGTTAGCACTGTGCCACTTGGTGTTTCTTCAACAGTTTGCCTTTGGTGTCTGACTTTGTGAAAATCCTTTTTTCTTGCACTAACGGATGTTAGAAAAAGTTAATTGTCTCACCTGTGGAAAGCAAATACCACACTGAGACTTTCACTCTTACTGCATCTCTTGTTTAGGCCCAGACCATGACGTCCCTTGTTGCTGCTTCTGTGCTTTGTTCAACGTCAGAACTATCCATCGTCGGACCCTTATTGTAGCCAGATCTTTTTGCTTACAGTCCTCAAATTCTGATATGGCTTCAGTAAGCCATCCCATAGCATATCTTCTGAAAAAATGTAATGATAAAGACAGAGACAGACCGCACAGGTACAAACCTACTGATGATGCTTCCATTAAGCTTGTCAGTTCTCTGGTACCAAGTGAGACGCTTTCGCAGTCCCTGATGCCCACTTCTGTTGATTTGCAGGCCACTACCGAGACCCTTTCAGAGTCTGGTATGCAGCAAAACTCTTCTTCTACTTAAGATCTTGCGGTCATCTCAACCTTGGATGGGTCCGGAGCTGCTGAGCAGGGACCGGCTTCCAAGGAAGGCCTTCGCACTACTGAATCTCGACACAAACTGATGTCTTCTTTCACAACTACCGTCTTTCTAAAACTACCAAGTTCTCAGGCCCAAGGTAGGAATCACAACCAAAAAACCGACGACCCACTCTCAGGCGCGTGCTACCTTGCCTCAGGCTCAAATGGTTAAAATGGCAGAAGACCTTATCATGCATCAGGGGAAGCCAAGTAACCCCCTGCAAAAGGAAAAGAGATCTGTCCCCTGTAGCTTTTGTCTGAACAAGACTCAGATGAATCTGATGCATCTGAATATGAAGACATTCAACCCCTCTGTACTTATGAGGATTCTGATGCAGAGGATTCCATTCCTTCAGCCTCTCCCCCAGAGGATTTTTCCTTTGGGGAAACCCTGCATACTTTAAGGGAGCATTTCCAATGGGAGAGTCAGGACTACCCTCAATCTAAAAAGACTCAGGGAATTCCTAGATCTTCCACAACACAGACCCCTGGCCATCCCCCCAGTCCTGGATGTTGTGGAGGATGTTTTCCTTGAATCCAGCTTGACTCTTGACACCCTTCCTCCTGCTCCCAGAAAACCTAACAGGTGCTATAGAGTCCCTGACTAACACAAATATCTTTTTAAAAATCCTACAGCTGACCCTGAGGTCATTTCTCAAGGGCCAAAAGGGATTAAAGCTACCTCTACTAAGAATCCCACCCCCTCAGACAGGGATTCCCGAGCATTGGACAGATGGGGTAAAAAATATACACCTCAGCTATTCTTGCTATCAGGGCACTAAATTGTCAGTTTCATATGCTGAAATGTCAGCAACATACCTTGGAACTCCTTAAACAAAAAATGGCATCTGATATTGTTAATCTTCATTCATTCCTTACGCATGGGTATCGGTTCCGACCTTGGTACCGAGCAAGCCATTTTCCAAGCTCGCGTCAGCTTCAATGTCTTGAGCTAAACTCTTACCCACAACCCCCCTCTCCCTGTTACCTCAGATTTTGTTTGCCACGTTGCCATTTGGTCATGTCAAGCTACTTCTCTTGAGCTAAGTATGGTTATTTGTTGTTTAATAATCTTTCATATTACTTTTCTCAAAGAAAAATTTATATTTCATTGTCTCTTACCCTATCGCATGTAGTGTACATATTTTCTTAAGGTTTTTCTGCTCCTTTCTCTACCTTTTTACCATGAGGTATTCTCTCTTTACTATCGTTGGTAATCCTTCCCTTTTTTCTCATACCTTCAGGTATTCTTTTGTACCATTGCTGGTACCTTTTTCTATTAATTAATTTGCTGTCATGGCAGATAAGAAAGGTAGTCCGAGGTTTAAGCGGTGTTCTGATTGTAGACACAAACTACCTACTTCTGATGCACACTCTTTGTGCATTTATTGAATGGGGGTGCCCCACTTGTCTGTTGACCCACCCTGTACTATTTGTGAGAACTTTTCGAATAGAACCTTGTTGGAAAGGAAAAACATGCTGTTACTGAAGGGACTTCTTAAATCTCCCTTTTCAGAGGCTATTTATGGGTCAGAGGCCTCAACCCCTCCTAGAGCCCATAAGAAAATCTTGGATGTTCATACCAAGGCTAAATCTTTGCCTTCGTCCCCGGCTGAGGACTCCCGCTAACCAAAACCTAAAAAGGCTAAAGTTTCGGCTCCGGAGCTCACTCAGTCAGCCCCAGTGCTTTCGTGCCTAGACCTTCAGCACCAAGGCCTTCAGCTTCATTAGTGATCTCAGCTCCGTCTTCTCCTGCAGCCTTCACTATATCGGCACCGAGGGGCTCTTTGGTTCAGACTATTACCACTGTATCAGCACCAACCGTTCAGTCGGTGCAGACCTTGACCACATCAGCTCCAAGATCTTCCTTGGAACCGATGCCTTTATTGTTGACTCCAGTTTTGTTGGTTCCAGCTTCGGTACTGACAACCACTTTGGCATCGATCCCTGTGTTGGTGCAGACCTTGACCTCGGCACTGATAACTTCCTCGGTGCAGACATCCGTAGTCCACTCACTCTCAGCACCATTGTCCTTGGTGCGGATGGGTGAGATGGGCACCGAGTTTGCCTCTTCTGTGGACAGGCCTTTTTCTCCCTCAGTCTCCGTGAGGTCCACTAGAAGCCTTTCCAAACATGATGTGTTGCGTCTTGTGGATCAGATGCTCTTGGCCAGAGGTATCCCACCCCTCAGAAACTACCCTTCCTTGGGAGGTGATCACCCATCTCCAAAGACCCCTTCTTATTCTCCTCCTTCATTGCCTTTGAAGTCCATGGATATAGGACAGTCTTCCCCTTCTGTGGTTCCCTTTATGGATCTCACTAAGGAACCACAGTTGCCTTCGTGGCAGGAAAGTTTTGCTATGACCCAGGATGTCAGTTGTAACACGCATAGTTTGCTGCTCCACAGCCATCCAGGGACTCCAGGTCAGCAGGCTGAGCCACTTAGGAGAGGGGTGACCCCTGTCCTAGACATGCACTCCTCTTCAGGTGGACCAGCCTTCCAACTGATGGAGAAGGCTTTCCCTGCTGCTGGCAATACTGTACTGTCTATACCTCCACCCTCCTCTGGTACACTGGTTTCACAAGTCGCACCTAGCGGACACAGGATGCAGGGGCGTCAGGACTTATTCCCACAGGAATCCCCTTTTCTGCCTGCTGTCTTCTCCAGCCTCTCCTGCTGAGGAGGTTCACTGAAAAAGTTTGTGTAAGAGGAAGCACATGGTCTCCAGAGAGGAGTCCCTCACTGAAGACACAGATTTTGATGAGGGGGAAGGATCCTCCCGGTCACCCTCTGAGGTATCCTTTGGCGATATCCTCAAAATCCTGAAACAGAGAAGTGACTGGCAGTCCTCTAATCTGACCTCTGAGGAATCTGTGTTCCTGCAGGCCTTTTGCACCCGGCCCCCTACCTCATGGGTTACCCCACCTGCCAATGAACTTGTCCGGCTTATCATGCAGCATGCTTGGAAGGCTCCTGATGCCGTCAAAGCTATTCTCCGGAGGCCAGATAAGATTTTGTCCCCTCCTGCTTCGGATCCCCATTGGTCCAAAGGTCTTCCAGTGGATGCTTTGGTGGTGGCGGCGGCAACAAAAAAGGATCTGGCAGAAGAAGAAGAAAGCCAGACTGTCCATCCACCTAACAGAGAGTCCCAGGCCCTGGACAGGATAGGGAAGTGCACCTTTGCTTCAGCGACCTTTACTATCAGGTCCCTGAATTATATGGCACACTTTACCAGCCTTCAAAGGGATCTGATTTCTGAGCTCTCTGAAACCTTGGCTGGTGCCGTGTCTGATGAGGTCCGTGACAAAGTGGCCTCTCAGCTGGCCACCATTGAATCAACATCTAACTCCTCTATGCGACTGATATCTCATGCATCAGAAGGAGCAGCTAGAGCAGCGGGTTCAGCTGTGGTTTTGAGACGACATGCCTGGATGCGCTTGTGCAATTTTGCGGAACCCTTTAAGGCTTCCTTTCTTAATGCTTCCATTGAGGCCTCCTCGTTGTTTGGGCCCAAAGTTAAAAGCACACTGGCCAGATATGAACAGGACGGTAAGACCCTTTCTGCCGTAGGTGTCCATTATTCTTCCCCTCAACGTGCTTTCTCCCGAAACCAAAAGAGTGAGAAGATATGGTTCGAGAAATCTCAGGGTCCTTTCTGTGACACACAGGCCGAGTTCTCCCCTAGAGGCAGAGGGGGAAACTCACAGGGAAGATGCTCCTTTTGGGGCAGAGGGGATCCATGTAACCAGGGTTCTAGGGATTCTTTCCCTGGTCAATCCTACCAGCACTCCTGAAGAGCGACCCAACTCCTTTCCTCTGGAGGTGGTTGGGGGATGTTTCTCCTTGTACCCTTCTGCCTGGCTAACCATCACCACTGATTCTTGGGTACAAAGGATTATAACCAGAGGTTATCATATCCCCTTCGATCTTTGTCCTGCCCCTTCAAAAAACCTTCCCAACGTTCCACCCAGTCAAAGGGAAGAAGCAGCACTAGAGATAGAAAAGCTGCTAAGAAAGAGAGTCATCCAAATAGTCTCTCAAGACAAGATAGGATCCGGATTCTACTCAAGACTATTTTTGGTGCCAAAGAAATCCGGGAACGGGAGACCAATTTTGGATCTCAGTGTATTGAATAAGTTTGTGAGAGTACAAAAATTCTGGATGGTCACAATACAGTCTATCCTCCTGCTTTTGGAAAAAGACGATTGGATGTGCTTGATAGATCTTCAAGATGCGTACTACCACATAAAAGTGGACAGGCCAGCAAGAAGATTTCTGTGCTTCCATGCGGGAGTCAGTCACTACCAGTTCAGAGTACTGCCCTTTGGACTCTCTACAGCCCCCAGAGTGTTCACAAAATGCATGGCAGTTGTCACAGCTCACTTGCGACTTCAAGGATTCCAGGTGTTTCCATACCTAGACGACTGGCTCATTTCCGCCCCCACCAGACATTTACTGGAAGAAGCCCTGGCATACTCTCTCCTCGCTGCTCAAAGGCTAGGCATAACCATAAACTGGAAAAAATCCAATCTCACCCCATCTCAGTCGACAGAATTCATAGGAGTTATCTTAGACACAAAGAACTGCATAGCTGCTATTCCAAAGCACAGAATTCTAAGGATAAAGCAACAACTGATTCCAATCCTTTCAAGGGAGAAATCCATGGCTCACTCAGTCCTACAGATGTTGGGTTCCATGGCAACCTCCATCACCATGTTCCCCTGGCCAGGTTTCGCATGAGGCTTCTACAATGGCTACTGCTTACCCAACGGTATCCTTTTCAGCATCCTCTTTCAGCCATGATTCAAGAAACCCACAAGTGCAAACAGGATTTAAATTGGTGGATGACACACAATCTGTCACAATGGTCTCATCCCTTCTCCCCCCAGCAACCCAAGGCCACAGTGATCATGGACGCCTCCCTGATGGGGTGGGGGGGCTATGTCAGGGTCAGACAGTCCAAGGCACTTGGTCCGAACTGGAGGCCCATCTGCATATAAATGTTCTAGAGCTGAGGGCAGTGCTTCTGGTGTTGCAAGCATTCCATCCCCTGCTGCCGTCTGGGACAATTGCGATTCAATCAGACAACATGGAGGTGGTCTGGTATATCAACAAGCAAGGTGGAACCAAATCTTACCCCCTTTGTCAAGAGGCCATGAGGATATGGCAATGGGCGATGGCTACCAACCATTTTCTTCTAGCAACACACATTCCCGGGAGTTCCAACGTGATAGCAGACAGACTCAGCAGGTGCATTCTTCAACCTCATGAATAGTCCCTGAATCCCTTGATAGCGGCGGAGATCTTCCACCACTGGGGTCGTCCAGGCCATCCTTGCTATGACCTCTTTGCATCCCTGACCAACTACAAATGCAGCAACTATTTCGCCCTGATTCCCCCTCCGGGACAGTCACCCAGGAATGCTCTAGTCCACGATTGGCCCTCGGGTCTTCTTTACATATTTCCACCCTTTCCCCTCATTCCTCAGTTTCTGAAGAAAGCCCATCAGTTGAAGAGCAAGGTGATCCTCATAGCACCATATTGGCCTCGACAGATTTGGTTCCCCTTCCTTTGGCCTCACCTATTAGATCGAGCATGGATTCTCCATCCAGCCCCAGAGTTGATCTCACAGCCACAGAACCTGATTCATCCCAACTTGAACAGCCTGAAGCTCACAGCTTGGTTACTCAAATTCCCTTGATTGCCAGGCAGAATGATCTTTCTTTACCAGTGCGTGATATTCTCATTGCATCTCATAAGTCTTCCACTAGAATTACTTATCTGAGCAAGTGGAAAAGATTTACCTGTTGGCTGAAAGATAAACAAGTAGATCCCTTCTCAGCACCAGTGTCGATAATACTAGACTATCTGGCCGACCTTTTTTCAATCGGGTCTATCGGCCTCTACCATTAGAGTTCATTTGGCTGCAATTTCTAATTTTCATGAGGGTGTCCAAGATTCCTCTCTTATGTCCCACAAATTGTGCAAGACCTTCATAAAAGGTGTGAATCATCTGAAGCCACCTTTTAGAGAACCTATTCAACCATGGGATTTATTATTAGTTCTACAAGCTCTGACAATGCCACCTTTTGAACCTGCCTCTTCTTGCGACCTCAAGTATTTGTCATGGAAAACCTTGTTTATGGTCGCCATTACTTCTGCCAGATGTATCTCTGAGCTTTAAGCCCTATGTATCAACAGTCCATACTTGATTTTTCATAGAGATAGAGTGTCTCTGAGAACTGATCCATCTTTTCTGCCTAAAGTGATCTCTGAAATGTCCATTACCATTGAATTGCCAGTTTTCTTTCTCAATCATTCAAACAGAAGAGAGTATTGCCTACAAACCCTAGATATCCACAGGCAAATTAGTTTTTACTTAAACAGGACTAGGCCCTTTCGTAAATCTGACCAGTTATTTTTGGCTTTTTCTGGACCTAGATTAGGATCTGCCATTGCTAAGGTCACATTAGCTAGACAGTTGAAGGACTGTGTGACCTTCATTTATACACAACGCAATATCTCATTGCCTACTACCATGAAAGCTCATTCAACAACGTTGGTGGCAACTTCTGCTGCCTTTCATGCCAGAGCTTCCTTACATGACATCTGTGCAGCTGCAACTTGGGCTACACCTCATACCTTCATCAATCATTACAAATTGGACTTGGCCTCCAGGGGAAGAGCATCTTTCAGTTCTATGGTGCTCAGGAATGTCCTTCCATGAGAGCCTCCCAGGAACAGAGGTAGCTGGGGACTCTGTCCCATGCGTAAGGAATGAACGAGGATTAAGAATATCAAATAAAGAAGTTATGTCTTACCATAATGTTCCATCTGTATTGTTGATCCTCGTTCAGTCATTACGATCCTCCCTCCTTCCCCCTCCTGTGATTTCTAGTGGATCTCACCATCCGGTTCTTTTAGGTTATTGGACCAGAGGTAGCCTCTACCTTCTTTGACTTGCAAACTCAATCTGAGGTAACAGGGAGAGGGGGATTGTAGGTAAGAGTTTAGCTCGAGAGTTTGAAGCTGATATGAACTTGGAAAATGGCCGGCTCAGTTCCGAGGTAGGAACTGATACCCATGCGTAATGACTGAACGAGGATCAACAATACAGATGGAATGTTATGGTAAGACATAACTTCTTTTTCCTTTTCCTGCTTGGGCAGAATCTAAAGATTTACAAGAGTTAATGCATTCTGCAAGTCAAGTAACTAAACACACCTTGCACTGTGGTTTTGATGCCCTAGAAGCTTCTTGCAGGGCAGCAGTCACTGGATCTGTCATTAGAAGGCATGTATGGCTTAAGAAACAGCCCCTGCCAGACCATGTCAAATCTAAATTGTTGGATGCCTCCTTGCACAAAGATAACTTATTTGGCACTAAGGCAGAAGAGGTCTTAATAAAGATGGAAGAAAGAGCAAAATCTATGCAAACAGTTAAGGATTTCTTGCAGGTCCATCCCCCTAGGTTCAGCAGGCATTGTCCCTCCAAGCACTGGCCCTTTCCTGCTCCCAGTAAACAGGCCCAGCCTAGGCCCTGTGGATGGAGCCCCCCAGACAGCAGCCCCAGGGGAATACAGAGATCTAAGCAGTGGACTGCCTCCACTTTGAAACCAGGGAGTTCTAAGCCACCCCCTTATGGTAAGAACTCACAATGACTCACCTCCTTCATCCCCACCCCCTGCCCACCTTCATTTACCCCTATGAGGAACACTCTCCTTTCACTCAAGCACCTGGACCACCATTACCAAGGACCACTGGGTTTTGAACATTGTATCTCAGGGATACATATTTCCTTCCACTCCCTTCCAACCCCAAAAGGGTTCCCAGATCTACCACCAAATCAGTGGGCAGAGGCACAAAATCAAGTCTTTCCCTGCTCTCTATGAGGGCACTAGAGCACATTCCTGCAGAACAGATAGGCTAAGGTTTCTACTCCAGACTTTTTTCTGGTGCCCAGAACAGAGGGCACCTGGCGCCCCATCCTCGATCTATCCATTCTAAACACCTTCCTAGTGATCTCAAAATTCAAAATGCTCATCCTCCAACAGTTGCTACCCATGCTTTCCAAGGACACTTGGCTAGCCACCCTATATCTAAAAGATGCCTACCTCCACATTCCTATCAGGGAATCATGCAGGAAATATCTCTGCTTCAGGGCAGGATCTCAACACTTTCAATTCTCTGCACTTTCCTTTGGCTTATCTACTGCTCCCAGAGGTTTCACAAAATGTCTGGCTCCAGCCATTGCCTTTTGCAGACAAAGAAATATTCAGATTTACCCATACTTAGACAACTGCCTTATTCAGGCAGACAGCCAGGAAAAGCTGCTCAAGCAGCTGGTCTTTGTAAGGACCCTACTAACCTTCCTAGGGAACACTATCAATGAAAAGAAATCCAGACAGGTGCCCTCCTAAAGGATAATCTTCCTGGGAGCAAAGTCTGGACACAGCATCCCAGATGGCATACCTTACTCCAGAGAAACAAATTTTCCTGACAGCTTACTTCTCTCAATTAGCCACCAGGCCCCAGCTAACTGCAAGGAAGATCCTGCAAGCTCTGGGGTTCATGGCATCTTGCATACTACTCATTCCATATGCCAGACTGCACATGAGGAAACTTCAATGGTACCTAAAAAGCCTTTGGTCCCAACTCTCTCAAGACCTGGAAACTCATCTACCTATAATTTCTTGCCTCAGAAAAGATTTTCTTTGGTGGGCAACAGCATGCTCCCACAACAAGGGGATGCCATTCTTCCCACCCCATCCCACCTCCCAGACCCTCACCACAGACTCATCAGACTACGCTTGGGGTGTACACCTGGATGGTAGGTGCATACAGGGCCAATGGAGCCCACAGCAAATCCCTCTGCACATCAATCAAAAAGATTATGGCTGTGCAGCACACCTTGATAACTTTCAAGCCCCTTCTCTCTCCAGGGGCTCTCCTGATCAAAACAGACAACACCACTGTGATGTGGTACACCAACAAGCAGGGAGGGACTCACTCCTACGCTCTATGCAGGCTGGCCATGACCCTTTGGCACACAGCCTTTGCATGCAACTACACCTGTTAGCACAATTCCCACCAGGCTCTTTCAACTCTCTGGCAGACCAATTAAGCAGACATCTGCTGGACCCACATGAATGGCAACTCAACAAAAGTACTTTCACCGTAATAACTCAGAAATGGGGAACCCTGAAGGCCGGCCTCTTTGCCTCCCAAACCAACCATCAGCTCAGTAAATTCTGCACCAGGGAGCATCACTGCATGGCTTGGAAAGTGGATGCCCTGTCCTTCCCCTGGGTCAATCTGTCAGTCTATTCCTTTCCTCCCCTACCTCTCATCCCCAGGGTACTGCTCAAAATATGGGAGGAAAAACCTAGGACCATTCTTATAACTCCAGACTGGCCCCGGCAGCACTGGTACCCCTTGCTGCGCAGCCTGTTCCCGCTACCCCCATGGCATCTTCCTCAGATTCCAAACCTCCTGACCCAGAGGGAAATGGAATTTATGCATCCCCAATTGCAGACACCCAATTTAGCAGCTTGGCTTATTCCCTAACCCTGAACCAATCTCAGTAAACAGGTTCTGGATGTGATCTGTGAGGCCAGATGCCCTAGCACCAGAAAGTCTTCTGCTGATAAATGGAAAAGGTTCTGCACCTGGATCCAGGCTAAGGGAGCCAAGATGACACACCCCTCCCTCCCTCTCATCCTGGATTACTTAGCTGACCTACTACAGAGTGGCCTCTCTTTCTACTCTATAAAAATTCATGCCTCTGCTATTTCTGCTATTTTTCCCACTGAGTAGCCCCTTTTCTCACACCCTCTGATTAAACAATTACTAAGAGGGGCTAGCAACTTGAGGCTACACAGAAGGGCCCCAATACCAGTTTGGGACCTTAACTTCGTATTGGAAAAGCTCACCCTGCCCCCCTTTCAAACCAGCTTCTGCAGAGCTAAAATTTATCTCCTGGAAAACAGCATTCCTTCTGGCCATCACGCCAGCCAGAAGAGTCTCTGAGCTGCAAGCATTCATGGCTGTGGAAACCTTCATCATCTTCCATGCAGGCAGGGTATCCCTCAGAACTAACTCATCCTTCATGCCCAAGGTGGTGTCCAGTGTGGCTTTCAACCAAACCATTCATTTGCCCACCTTTTTTCCTAACCCCCCAGAACAAGGGGGAAAGGATTCTTCACCCTCTATATGTACACAGACAGCTCATAATCTATCTAGACAGGACTAAATCCTTCAGAAAGTCTGATCAATTGCTTGTTAGCTTTGCTACAGGGGCAGAAGCAAAGCCATCTCCAAACAAACCATTTCCAAATGGATAGCACACTGTATCAATTTCTGCTACAAACAGCATGGAAAGCCTCCCTCCAAGGGGGTCAGGACACACTCCACCAGAGCAGCCTCCACCTCTGCAGCTTTCCTCAGAGGAGTCCCCACCAAGGAGATCCTGAAAGCTGCCACCTGGACTTCTGTTCACACTTTTACCAAGCATTACCACCTGCCTCTCTTCTCCAAATCCAGGGCAGGGTTTGCCTCTGCAGGTTTGCAGGGCATCCTAGCCAGCCCCTAGTTTCACTGACTGCCTTCACCCTTTTCCTCAGCTTTGGGAATCAACCCAAATATGATGACTGCAACAGTGAAACACGAACATAGTATATTTGTGTACACTTACCATAAATGTAGATGTTCGAGTGTATTCACTGTTCCAGTCCTGGTTTCCTTATGTCCATCCCCCTTCCTCTCTTTCTCCTTTTATTACCTTTCTAACTCATTCTCCTTGCCTTACAAGGGACATATTGGTATTTATTTTCCACTGGTGGGGTTTCTTCCACCAGAGCCTGACCTCCTACTTGGGGGCTCCTGACAGGTTCAGGCAAGAAAAACTGATGTAATGGTGTCAGCTGCCTTACTTTATACTACTGACGACCTGATGTCAGTCCTCAAGCGACAGCAACTGACACTGAAATACTAAGTCTCTGGTATTTGGGCCGGCCGAGGGCTACCCTGGCAGGGATAACCCAAATGTGATGACTGCAATAGTGAATACACTCAAACATCTACATTTATGGTAAATGTACACAACTGTACTTTCCTGCTCTGGCAGCTGCCTTTGTGTAAATATTTTAATGTTTTAAGAAAGCACATCTTTTCAAGAACCTGATGTTACCAAAGGGTTTACCTCCCCTGCATGATATGCTGTGTCAAACAAATTCATTGGGTGGTTTAAAACTCTTCACCCAATTTTGAATAAGTGGACATAGCTGTGGTAAAAAGGTACTAGTGGATGCGGTCTTCACTTCCAAATAAAGATAAGAAGGCATTTCATGCTCTAAAAAGGAAAATAGATTTTAGAGCACTCTGGGGATTGAGTGCTTTTATTCATGTCTGCATTAAACTGTAACCAGATGATATTCCAAGAGATGTTACTTCAAGTCCTAGAATAGTGTGACTGAATGAGTATGTGGACTTGTATATTTCGGGTCAGAAACATGCCATTTCTCAGAGTATTGACTTTTGTCCAATGTATGGCAATCTCAGAAGTTGGTAAACAATGTTTTGTCATTCATTCATTCATTGTTCTGTACTTAATTCTCAGAATTATTGTATTGATCTGTGTCAAACTTCTAACAGGTAACAGCTTTGTTAGATGTGCTGTCTTTCAAAAATGATGATGATTTATTTTCCCCCTTTACATGTGCTGAATACAACAGCTTCTAATTTATTTTCTCATATCATTAAGTATGCCTTTTATGCTGCTTTCTGTGATTTTAAAACATCAGGTTATGGTATGATATGTAGAAGAAAATCTTAGCTCTAAGGGCAATGTTATACCGAGAATATTATTTCTAAAATCAGAAACTTACTTGGACAAGAAGAGGTTCTAATTTGGGGAGACAGGTAATAACTTTGTTAGTGATGTGAAGAAAAAAGATAAGAAACAAGTCTTTGCCTCATCTCCTTCATGTCCCTCCAGGTTCCTAAACTCTGGGTGGGCATGATAGGAAACTCCCTTTTCATTAAGACAGAACTGGAGTTTCTTCCAGGCCCACTCTTGAAAGGGTAAACCATTCAAGAAAGGGAAGGTAACAGTTGGCAGCAAGGGAAGGGGAGCAAATTCCTAAGGGTTTGTTTGTTTATTTTGAATTTTTTTAACCAGGGTAGAGTACTGATTTCATCGGACCTATTTCAGTCTCAGACCAGGGTTCAGTGTGGGTGCCCCCCCCCCCCCCACACACACACACACAAAAAAAGCAGTTAAATGAAAACTCCACCTTTGAGCTAAAAAAAAATCTATTTTTTTACTCTGTCCCTGTTTTCTGAGTTATTTTAATATCTCAAAGTCACTCTGCTTGTTATAGAATTTTAATATGTTTCTGCAAAAATGGCTGTCAATGGGGCTTGACATATCAATGTGATATTATTTTTCTTCAAGCCTTTTTCTTTCCCCATAATCCATTTCAAGTCTGCTTTATATGAGTCAAGCTAGACATAAGGAAGCAGTGATGTATTCCCATTCCATTGACATATAATAGGATTAGTGACAGTCAATGCCATCTTATATACTGTCTGTAACAGGAATGCTTTTATTTCTTAAATGGCTCTAATTTGAATGTGTTTTAGGGCTTGTTTTACAGTATACTAAGGAATTATACAGCTACAATCAAAACAGTTGCTAAATTGCAGTAGGGTTGCCACCTTTCATTGTGACTAAAACCGGACTAGGGCCATGCCTCTGCATCACATGTAACCCTGCCCACTCCTGCCCTCTCCCCCACCCACGTTCCACCCATTTTGTGACATAACTATGATGTCAGCTGGCAGGGAGCACCCTCTTTTTCCATTACTGCTGCCTGTTTTCAGCCAATTTACTATGCTTTTTTGTAAAAAAGCATAGTAAATCATCCAATTTAACAAACTCTGATAGTTTGTTTCCTTTTTTGAAACAGAATACCGGAGTTTGTTCAATGATTTCCAGACTACCAGAGAATCAATTTGATTTCCGGATTGTCCGGAAAAAAATAGATAGGTGGCAACCCTAAATTGGAGGCCTTTGTTCATAGTATCTTTTTGTAGTGCAAGATGAATTGACACCCCCTCCCCTACACTTTGGGAAATGTGCTGTTAACTTTATAAAAGTTACAAAAAAAAATATTTTCTGACTTTTCTCTAAATGTCACAGACATCATTGATACTACATTTAAGTCATCTTGAAATGTAAAGTAATTGACAATGGGACATTCTGTCACACCTTGGACTGAATGCAAGAAACTAGAAAACAATGCAGAATGCAATGAATAGACCACTGCAACAGCATTTTCACCATGATCACAACAGGATGGACTCACCTGCATTATGTTTTGTCTTGCCTGTAGAGTAAATATTTACTAGTTGTTTAGATTCATAGATTACTACTAAGCTAACTGCCCATGTGGGCCATTTTTTAAGCCTAGCCAATTATCTGTTGTGAGACTCAAACCCTGCACCCTGTGTTTGTAAGGAAAACACCTTAACTATTAGGCCACCCGCTTTCCCTGGTTAGGGTCTCCACAGCGGAACTCCGGTCCGCTAATGATTGGCAGTAGATTTTCACGAATGCCGAGGTGCCAGCTCAACGTTCAACCTTCAACGAAGGCACACCCATTTATGCATGTCTTTCCAATGCCCACCCAACTGCGGGGAGGACATGCAGACTCCACACAGAAGGCACTCCCCGCACTCCAGCCGAGAATCGAACGGGAGAACCTCTTGCTGTGAGGCAACAACGCTACCGCTGCACCACCGCGGAAGTCAGCATCGCTGCGTATTACTTGTCATAAACACGCCTTTTCTTTCATTTCTAAATTACTGAAAAAGTGAAATCAAATAAATACATTTAAGATACTACTACAACATATTTCTTACTAACAAGTATTCAGGTTGCTGCACCGAATCCATGATCCATACCACAGTATAGTTAGTAAAGAACCAGTTAACACAAGCCACAAAATGTATCAGTCCATGCCTTAAGTCATCAAGAACGGAAGATGATTTCTAAAACTGCCGTACACTTGATTGTTTTAACTGATGGTGCATAGTTACACCTTTGTGTACAAGTTTTCATTTTTGGAGAAAAAAATGAAACTATTCCCAATACAAATACCTCAATACCTTCGCATCCAGGAAAGCAGTAGTGTGAAATTTAGGCACCAGTCAGAAGAAGGAGGAAGAAAAATGAGTGTATGTTCAACATTACCTCACAGGTTTTCACCATACACACATAACTAGTCATGTCAGAGTGCAGATTTCATTCATCCCATTTACAGTAAATGATGTATTAAAAACAGCTACACTTACATTCAGCGTACAACCATAAAACAAGTTTCAGTATTCATAGTCAGTCCTATTTCAGTGCATACTCATCTTATTTCCTGTTCTTTATTGGATGAATGACCAAAATTGGGATTTTCAGAGGCAATGCTGGATTTGGAATTTGTCTGTTGAACTCTGGACAGTCCTGCTCAAATTGGGATGTCTGGCAACCCTGTCTGAAAGGCTATATTAGAAACAGTGTAAATCAGTGTAAGCTTTCTTCCTCTCTGCAATAAAGACAATGGAAAACAGTTGTACATCTCTCAGTCTTGTTAATCGGCCATGGTGGTGCAGTGGTTAACATTGTTGCCTCACAGCAAGAGGTTCTCTGGTTCGATTCTAGGCTGGAGTGCCTTCTGTGTGGAGTCTTATGTCCTCCCTGCATTCAAGTGAACTTAAAGACATGCAGCTGAGTGTGTGTGTGCCTTCTGTGAAGGCTGGGTGCTAGGCTGGCAACTCGACACTGTAAAAATCCACTGCCAATCAATAGCAGACCAGTGATCTGCTGTGGTGACCCCTAACCGGGAAAAGACGAAAGGCTTAAGTCTTGTTTACAGCAGCCTGAGCTCCTGACTACAGATTTATCTGTATCTGTGGTATGTCATGCAGTCCTCTGCAACTCATGTGAGAAGTTAAACTTTAAAAAAAAAAAGTGGGTGTTCTTTCCCTTCCTTTGATAGTACAAGCAGGTTTTAGGTACCTAAACAGTACTGGAATCATATTACAATAAACTCTCAGTTAACCGGCATTTATGGGGATTGGTAGATGCCAGATAACTGTAGTTTCTGGTTGCTTGAGAGTTGCTATTAAAAATAGGCCTGACTAATACTGTACCCTATACTGTTTGTTTGGTTTGACTTGTTCTCAGGTTGGGGAGAGAGGGAATTTATTCCTACCTTCCTTTTTAAAACTCTAAAAATGTAAAGTATGTTTCTGGGGAGGCAGAAAGTGCAACAAATGAAAATTGTACTGTATTTCTTCGATATGTTTTGCCGGTTGCTTGAGAGTGCCTATTTCTTATGTTCCGGTTAATTGAGAGTTTACTGTATAGGGAGAAAAGCAACCTAAGAGGTGAGTTAAACTGTAGGAGAAGGTGGAGTTTTCCTTTAATAAGTGATTATCTCAGTTTGTGTATCACCCAATAAAAGGGCGCTTTTTAAAAGAGTCAGACCAAGTGTAGAAACATTTAGGAAGCATTGTCAGTTGATGATTACATGATGTGCTTAGTGGGGGCTACAAGATAGATTTCATAACCAAATAAAATCTATGGCAGATTTTGTAAGAGTACAAGTTCCTGGCAGCCACAGCAAGACACTCGGTGAAGTCAGTGGTGTGAAGATGGGAAGGGGATATAGAGAGAATCTTTTCACATTTTAAAGTAATGCATTAGTAGTCCAGATTGTTACTGTAGCCTAAGAATAAAGATGAATAGAGTCTAACTTTGCAAAGGCAAGGAACTTCATAATGGATTCTTTTGATCTCTCATGCACCTGTTGCCTTGGGTGACAGATTGAGAATTTAATGTTTTGTTACACTGTGTTGTTTGAAACAAAAATTGTTATGTCTAAAGTAGTGAAATACTATTTTGTCAAGAAGTAGCAATTTTACTTTGTTTGCAACCAAAGGTATTTAGTTTGCAAGGAGACAGCACCCCTGTAGTATCATACCTCCAGCCTCTAACTGACATTGTGCCAGCTAGAAATGAAGTTGAGTTTTCTTTTAACATGAGGTGGTTTAACCTTAGGGTTAAGTCAGAGACTGGGGGTGTAGTAGATTCATAGGTTCATAGGTGTGTACTAGGCTAATGGCCCTGGAGCCTTTACAAGCCTAGCCCATAGGATTACCCTGGCATCATGCCATCCAATATTAGTTTACAGCGCCTCTGTCGAGTAGAGCCACTGGAGTGATCCCCGGGGTGAATTTTCTATTTCCCATCTACTCATCAAGATTTCTCTTGAAGAGGGCCAGTGAGGTGTTCTGTTTGACATGTATGGGAAGTCTATTCCATAACATGGGCAGTCTCTGGGTTATGAACCTGTCCCTCCAGCATGTTCTGTTGATTGTGATAATGATGTTGAGGTGTCTGGAGCCTATGGTGTAGACGGATTAGGATTTCTTTAGATGTAGCATTTCTAACAGAGCTGGGTCAGACATGGCTTTGTAAGTCAAGCAGAGATCGCCTCAAAGTAGGCGATATGAGACAGAGAATAGTTGGAGTTTTTTTACTCTGTCCATATACGACAAGTGTTTAAGGCCTAGGATCATCTTTGTGAGGTACTTTTGTGGCCTCTCCAGTTGTTGCAGGTGTCTGGTGAGGTACATGCCAAATGGGGCATTGTACTCAATGATTGGCCTAATGAGTGAAGAGTAGAGGGAGACAATGACCTCTTTCTTCCTGGAAGCAAAATTCTTAGTAATGAGATGTGCCACACAGAAGGACTTTCTGACCACAGTGGCAATGTGGTGGTCAAAAGAAAGGTTGCTGTCAACCTGTGTTCCCAGATTTCTTATAATACCTTCTGTGTTCAGTGGACTACCATCGATGTGGTAATTCATGGGAACTGAGTTTTTCCCAAAAGGGATGATGACACATTTTTTGGCATTGAGCTTAAGGCCATGGTTCTGACACCAGTCGTTGGTCTCAGTGAGGCCTTTCTGCAGGATGTCAACATCACTTGGGGAGTTAATAATAGCTCCCAGTTTGCAATCATCTGCAAACTTTGTCAACCAGAGTCCATTCGTGTTGGCCTGGACTTCGGACAAGTAGACCAAATCCTGTGGGACTCCAGTTGTGACTGGTCAGCAGTCTGACTTGGAGTCAGCTACTTTCACACTGTGGGTTCTATCTGTGAGCCAGTTTGCAACCCAGCTAGTGATATAAGGGTTGATACATAGCTTAGTGAGTTTTTCTATGATTCTTGAGTGGGGAATGGTATCAAAGGCCTTGGCTAGATCAAGGTAGGCTGTATGAATCACCATGCCTTCATCCACAGCTCTGGTGACTGACTCAAAGAAGTCAGTCAGGTTGAGCAGGCATGATCTACGCTTCAGAAAACCAAATTGTGTGGTATCCAAAATTTGGAGATTCCATATATCCTTGTTTATTAGGTCCATGATGATGGGTTCCATAGCTTTGCATATCAGACTCGTCAGGCTAATGCGTCGATAGTTCCCAGGGTCTGTAATTGCTCCTTCTTTGTGGAGAGGGATGACTGTACCAGTGCACCATTTGGTAGTGACAACGCCTCAGGTGAGACTGTGATTGAACAGGGCACACAGGTGTGGTGTTGTAGGTTGTAGTTCATGTAGAACACAGCCAGGGATAATGTCAGGTCCCACTGAAGCTGTATTCTTGGCCTTGGACAGTGCTGTTTTAACCTGGATGCCTGGCAATCTGCTGGTATTGTGATTGGTCCTTTGGGGGAGTAGAGGGGTAAAGTTGACACTGAATCTGTCTGCTAGTATATTGGCAATATCTGTTGGCTCGGTATAGGAGGTAACATTGTGGAGTAGCTCAGAGCAAATCTAGGTATTGCCATGGAGATTCTTTACATAACTGTAGAAGGCCTTGTGGTTGTCTTTACTATCTGCTGCAATTCTGCTTTCATAGCTAGATTTAGAGGATTTGATGAGGTATCTCAACTTTTTGTTGAGACTGATAAGGGAGTTTTTCCAGTCTTGGGACTTCACCTTATTCTGCATCAGTTTCTTCCGACTGTTGCAGAGTTTGTTTATGGCAGGGGACCACCATATTTGCTTCCTTTTTCTGGAGGAGAGCGTCTTGGTTCTGTTGGGTATGGTGATATCCATGCAATTGTGTACATGTTCGTACAGTGCATTGGTGTATGATTCGGCAGTCATGCAACTATTCTCCATTTGCATGGGTGCCATGAAGTTAGTCACCTCTGTTTTTAGGAGCCCAAAGTTAACTTTGGAGAAGTTTTTCATGGTGGTTACATTTGCGGGGGTGGGGGGTGGGAGGGATGTGGATTTCCAAGGTGATTAGTTTGTGGTTGGATCTAACCAGGGAGGAGTTGACTACTGGAGTAGAGCAATTGTTGTCCATGTTAGTAATGACTGATCAAGGATGTTGCTACCTCTAGTGGGGGTAAGAACAAGCTCATCCAGGGCATTGGAATTAATGAATTCTAGGAAACACTGAGCAAGTGTATTGGTACATGAGTAGTTTTCTTAGTTAATGGAGGGGTAGTTGAAGTCGCCCAGTATGAGAGTGTTAGGGGACCTATAGCAGGCTATGACCTGAATCTCTGCCTTACCTAATGTTAGCTGCACCTGAAGTATCTCTCATGCATTATGTTGGGATACCAGTCTGGATGTGTGCGCATCCTTTATGAATATGGAAACACCACTGCCTTTGTAGCTTTGGTCCAAGTTCAGAGGCCGAAAGGTGTGGAATGAGTTATAACCTGGTAGTGAAGGGGTGCTTTTTGCTGCTTTGAACCAGGTCTCTGTTACAGCACAAATGTCGATGTTCTCCATTTTAAAGAGTGCTTCAAGCAAGTGCATTTTGAGATTTAGACTTCTAGCATTTAGCAGCATGACCCTCAGATTGCATTTGTTTGTAGCTGTTACAGTGGTAATTTGGTCTTTGGAACACAGCCTAAAAAAGACACTATAGGGGTGGCAAGAGCCTTGGCCAGTATCTGGAAACCCAGAGGTGACATATTCAGGCCATCTCTGGCAAAGCATTGAGGTCTATCAATCATGTCATCCCAGGCAGACAGATACTGGGTCCCCTTGGAATGACACCAGAAACTTAGCTATTTGTTGACATCAAGCATTTTCTGCTTGTAGTGTGGTATCATTCTGGGTGATGGTAGGATGCTGCTCAGGGTTAGGGACATACCCGCCTGGGCTACATAATCCGAGAGCTCCTCCATGTCTCTTTTCATGTAGTCCAGGGAGGTACATCGCAGTTCATTTACACCCACATGTACAATGGCAGAGGCATATTTGTACCTATTGTTGAGGGACCTGAGTGTGTGCATTATGTGGCAGATCCTGGCACCTGACAGGCAGCTGACTGTTAGTTTCAACTTATTCAACCTAGTGAGTGGGACATCAGTGTGCCTCACTATTAAGTCACCTATGACTAGTGTGTTGGGCATGCTGTTTTGCCTTAGGGGCTTTGGTTGAGTGCCACACTGTTTAGGAGAGTTATGTGTCTCGTGATTAGTGTTGTGTTGTGGGGGTCAAGTGCGTTTCTGCCTTGGAGGCCTCTACTGTTTGGGTAGATTTTTATTGAGATCCTCAGAGAAGGTGGGTGTGTGGTTTGTGTTTTTATTTGAAGGCAGTGCTGGTGTGTGTTCTGGAGGGCTATGTGTTCCATGTGGTGTAGTGCAAGTGCTGATCTTCTCCCCTTGACCAGCTATTCCGTTCTTGGCTGGCGAGAGCATTGCTTCCAATTTGTATATATAAGTGCATCTCTCGCAAGTCTGAGTGTTGGGGGGTAAGAGAGGGTTGCCAGTGTACATGAGACAGTTGCTACATTGTCTCAGGATGCCCAAGTTCACCAGTTTAATAGGAGAAAGCATAGGGAACTGACCTTTATATGTGCAGACTTTTTGGCACTGCTCAAAAGCTTACAAACAGTCCTGGATACAGCAAATCTGTATCTGGACTAGACTAGTTACAGGAAAGGCGGGAAACAAGCACAAACACGGGCTTTTAAACCAGAAAGTTGAAAGAGATGGAAAAACTGCCCAAACGGCCAATAAACTATAATTTCTGGGCCAGAAACCACGCCTCTTGTGGTAGATAGGCTACCTAGTGCTTACCACTCCTACTGATAAGCTAGAAGGCTTTCCTCCAACACAGAAAGGCTTGGGAGTTGCTCAGAAGCTTATAAACAGTCCTGGATACAGCAAATATGTATCTGGACTAGACTTGTTACAGGAAAGGCAGGAAACAAGCTTAGAACTTTTTTTTTTACAGAAAAGCAGCTAAAACAACACTAAAAACAATTAAAATCCAGTGCAAGCTAGAACACTTGAGTTGTAGCAATATTAAAGCAAATACAGCTTAAATAAATGCAATTTATTCAAACGGTATTCTGAACTGAATTCAATTATTGTTTTATTCAACTCTGAACAGTTAAAATGTGCCAAAAAATGGCTCTCATGTGTTCATAGGCGATTACTAGGCTAATGGCTGAAGATCTCTTACAAGCCTAGCCAGATTTAACCTGATATTTCCCAGTTTTCTATTCCTTTTGGAAAAATAACAAGGGTTAGCAAGCAGGGTTTTGACAGTTTTTCAGATTGCTTCTGTCCATAAGGGACATGGGCACCACCCTGGGAGTGAATTTACGATTTCCCATCCACTAGTCCAGATTGCGCCTGAAGATGGTTATGGAAGGACTGTGCTTCACATAAATAGGAAGCCTATTCCAGAGAAGGGGCAATCTCTGGGATATATATCTCTCTCTCCAACTTATTCATGTCAGAGAATAAGTTTAGATCCTTGGAGCAGGTAACCCTTGTGCAGTTAGTTTTGCAAATATGCAACATTTTCATCTGGACTGGGTCAGAGGCTGCCTTGTAGGTCAGGCATAGATCACCCCTCAGTAATTGGTAGGAAACTGAATATAGTGATAGGTTTTTTAATTTGTCTTTATATGACATGTTGGTTATACCCTGTATTTTTTGGTGAGAAACCTCTGAGGATGCTCCAACTGTTGCAGGTGCCGGGCAAGGTACATGCCAAAGGGTGCATTGTACTCCATTATTGGTCTGATGTGGGCTGAGTACAGTGGTATTATCGATTCCTTAGATCTGGGTGACATGCCCTTACTTAAAAGCTGAGCCACATAGAAGGATTTCCTCGCAACAGTGGACACATGTTGATCAAACTTCAGATTGTGATCTGAGTACCCAGATCCCTCACTACTGGGTCCACACTTAGGGGTGGTGCTATCAGTGTTGTAATTTGCAGTGGTATTTGATTTCCCGAAGGGTATTATTATGCACTTCTTAACATTCATTTTGAGGCCATGGCTCTAACACCAGTCATTAGTCTGCATCAGTCCTTTCTGTAGGATATCATCATCATTTGGGGAGTCAATGATTGCCCCCAGCTTGCAGTCATCAGCAAACTTGGTCATCCAAAAGCCATCTACATTTGCCTTGACATCCAAAAAGTATATCCCAAACAGGAGGGGGCACAGCACTGAGCCCTGTGGTACTTCACTGGCGGCTGGCCTCTTGCTGGATGTGGATTCTTCAATTTTAATAACATGTGTCCTCTCTGTGAGCCATCTGACTGTCTCTCCATCTGGTGGCGTAGAGGTTTATGCCCAGTTCTGCGACTTTATCTATAATACCCAAGTGGGGTATTGTGTCAAATGCCTTGACCAGTTCAAGGTAGGTGGTATTCATTGACTTACCGTCATCCACGGCATTGGTGACCTTCTGAAAGAAGATCACCAAATTGGGCAGGCAGGACCTGCCTTTGACAAAGCTGAAATGGGCTGTGCCTACAGTCTGGAGATTTCCTATGTTGTTGTTAATCAGGTCCATGATTATCCTTTCCATAGCCTTGCATATGAGGCTAGTCAGACATATGGTTCAGTAGTTTCCTGGGTCTGTTGATGGTCGCCCCTTGTGCAGAGGGATGACTATTGCTGTCCTCTTCTCTACTGGGACAAGCCTGTATGGAGACTGTGCTTAAATAAGAGATCTGAGTATGTCTGCTGTTTCAAGTTATTTAATAGGTACCATAGGATTCTGTCATGGCCCACTGATGCCATCTTTCTGGCTTTGGAGAGTGCAGTCATGACCTATTCTTTTGTGATTACAGGCAAAAGAAGGTGGGGGGTATTTCATGGGGAGTGACCAGAGGTGATGAGGAAGTGAAATTTGAGCTGAATTTATAGGCCAGCAGGTTTCTTCTGACTGAGAATAGGTAGTGCCATCTACAGCCAACTCAGCACATTGTTGAGTGTTTCCCTAAAGATTTCGGACATATAGAATATTTTAGGGTTATCCTTTGCTTGGGAGGCTATTTTAGTGTCACATTTAGCTTTTAAAGACTTGACTAGTTCCTGGACTTTTTCTCTCTGTTGTACACCTTCCCTCCTACTTCTAGACAGGAATGTCTTTCTTTTGTTGTATAGTCTATGCCAGGGGTCCACCAGGGTGACTTGTTTTTCTGGGTAGACCTGGGTTTAGTTTTTTCAGTTGCTGCCATATCTGATGTTATCCATGTCATTACTCATCACTGTAGGGTCTTGGATCTGACATCAGATCCAAGTTGGCAACACTCAGATAGACCGATCCAAGGCTCATTCTCCTCCCTCTCCCATAATCCCCTGCTGACCTCAAACCTTCAGATCTTGTTTGTTGCTATATGCTATGGATGTGATCTGTGGCTTTTGCATCCAGTTAAGTGATTTGTTTTAGTTTTGGGCCTCAGTTTAGCTTAATTTAGTGGGTTAAACTCCTTTTAGGTTGTTTCTAGCTTTTTGAGTATTAGTTTCCTCCCCTCCCTTAGCTTTGGCTAGTTTGAATAGTTTGTTGCTGGTAGTTGGGATTTTGGCACCCTTTTCTTCATAGCTGTTAGGGTTCTTGTAGTTTAGTGTTTTTCTGAAGTTGCAGTGTGCTTCTTACAGTTGGTATGTCTGAAAAGCCCTCCAGTTTTAAAATGTGCTCCTTGTGCAGTCAGAAGATGCCCAATTCCGACTCACATGAGGAGTGCTTATATTGTTTAGGGGCTGCATACCTGGAGCCTGAATGCAACATTTGTGCCTCATTCAACACCAGGGCCTTGCCAATAAACTTCCCCTGAAAGGTATGGCACAGGGAGGGGGGACCTTTCATTTCCCCTTTGAAGGCTTCCTCTTTGGATCCAAAGAGAAAGACCCCTTCCTTGCCCTCGGTGCCTTCCAAAAAACTGTGGCTGTTAGATCCTAGAACACAGGATTCATCTACAGCACAGACCATCTTGGATCCAAGGTCTTCAGATCTGAGATCTGCAGAGTCTTCTTCCAGATCCAAGGCCTCTTCTGATCAGAGGCCCTCAGATCCAACCAAGATCAGGCCAGCTTCAGATCCAACCAGTTTGTGGATCCTATTGCTACTTCTACTTGGTTGTCAGATCCAACATGCTTGTCAGATTCAGCCATACTTATTGAAGACACATCTTCACCTACTACCTTCAGGCATTTGTTCCAGTCAACTCCTAGGCCTTGAAGCCAAACTCCAGAACACCAACATAGGTACTTAGGGTCTTTGGCTAAGTCTATACATTCTTCCTCTTCCTTCAGATCATCCAGGAGTTTGTTGCCTTTCAACATGTACAGGATGATGAGGAGCTTCCTCAGAGCCCAAATAGAGTTGGGGCTTGTGGCTTCCCCAACCCATCAGGCCCAGGGGGGCTTTGCATATCCCAGTTAGCCATTCTCTTCTTCCAACTCCAAGGGCTTTGGAATCTTGGGACCCAGACACCCACAGTCAGATCCCAGGGAGGCTGAGTATTCTCCTTTTCCCAACCCTGTCAGGGTCCCTGGCCTGCTCTGTTCCTCTGCCCTCAGACCAGAGTGACCCCCATGCTAGAATAGTTGGTGCTGGCTCTACAGGGACGGGGTTGGGTCTGGTCTTTTTGGACCAGTCTCTCCCCCTTGGGGCCTCAGCCCTTAGTAGCTCCAGACCAGTATCATCTGAGGGTCATGATGCTGTATTGGGGCTCATTCTTTCTCTCTGGTGGACTTCACTCTCTGTGACTGGGGACATGACCACTTCCAACCCCTTGGCCTTCTGGGTGGTAGAGAGGACCTTCTCTAGGAGTGGAGTTTCATCTCCTGCCCCTCCAGGTCCATCCTTGCCTCTCTCTATTTTGGGTATTGAAGCATCTCATCCTGTCCAGGGGTTTCCTCCCCTCGAGGGGTCCCTGAATCTTCAGAATCCTCCCTGGAGCCCCCCATGAGAGAGGTACCTTGTAAGAGAAAGTGCAAGCGAAGGCACTTGGACTCCCCTTCGGAGTCCCTCACTGAGAACATGGACCTCAATGAAGGAGAAGGGTCCCCCAGATCTCTGGCCAACGATTTGTCCTTTGGGGACATCCTTGAGATCTTGAAGCAGAAGGGTGGATGTTCTCCCCACTCCCAACTTTGGAGGAGTCCGTGTTTCTGAAGGCTTTCAGGACGGGCCCATCTATTTCCTGGGTGTCCCCTCCCCTGCCGATGAGTTAGTAGATCTTTTCACCAGCAGGGCCTGGAAGGACAACACTGTAGAGCCAGTTCCAAATGAGCAGATAAATTCTTCAGCCATCCTGTGGGCCGCCTTTTTTGGAGCAAAGGCATGCCAGTTAATTCCATCATGGTTGCTGCTGTGCCTAAGAAGGAGCTGGCAGAGCAGAGCTCCACAGTCTATCTGTTGAACAGGGAGTCTTGGGCGATAGACCATCATGGGAAGCATGTGTATGCTTCAGCTACCTTTGGACTGAGGGCAGTTAATTACTTGGCACACTTTACCCACCTCCAAAGGGACTTGGTCAAAGAACTTTCCACTTCCCTTACAGAGTTATTGCTGGCAGAGGACTTCAAAAAGGTGTCTTCCAAGCTTTCTACTCTGACATCCCTCACCAATTCCTCAATGAGGCTAATTTCCAATGCTGCGGAAGCTACCTCTTGAATGGCAGGTACTGGCATAGCTGTAAGCCGACATGCTTTGGTTACATTTATGTGGGTTTGCAGAACCCTTCAAAGTGTCTTTTACCAATGCCCCCTTTGATGTGTCCACCCTCTTTGGACCCTCCGTGAAGGACACTTTGACCTGTAATGAGCAGGAAGGGAAGACTATGTCTGTGGTCAGGATCAGTCTTCCTACTCCTCAGAGGTCCTTCTCCAAGACCCAGTGAGGAACTAGGAAGATGTGGTTCCAGAAGTCACAGTCTCCCTTCCAGGACTCTCCTGATGATTACTCTTCCAGAGGCAGGGGGAGAAGTTTCAATGGCTGATGCCACCCTAGAGGCAGGGGGTCCACAAAATCAGGGCTCCAGGGAACCTCTCTCTTAACAGCCCTATCAGCACTCCTGAGGCATTGCCTGATGTCTGTACCCTGGAGGCAGACAGGGGTCACATTTCCCTTCACCCACTAGCTTGGACAAACATTACTTCCAATAAGTGGGTGATAAACATACTTTCCAGGGGTTATTTCATTCCCTTTTCAGAACCCTCTCCCATACAAAGATGCCTCTCCAATATTCCACCCCATCAGAGGGAGTTGGCCTTCAAGGAAGTTCAACAACTTCTTGAAAAAGAGTCATCCAAGAGGTCCCAGCAGGACAAAGAGGATCTGGTATTTATTCTCACTTCTTTTTAGTGCCAAAAAAGATGGGGGACCTTCGTTCTATTTTGGATTTCAGCAAGCTCAATCTGTCGGTCAGAAAGTCCAAATTTTGGATGGTTACTGTTCAGTCCATTCTGCCTGTCTTAAACAAGGATGACTGGATGTGCTCCATGGATCTCCAGGCCACCTACTATCACATCAAGATAGACAGGCATTCCAGGAGACATCTTCACTTCTGGTTAGGAGCCAATCATTACCAGTTCAGAGCCCTACCTTTCAGTCTCACCACAGCCCCCTGAGTGTTTACCAAATGTATGGCAGTGGTAGCAGCTCACCTGCATCTGCAGGGATTTCAGGTCTTTCCATACTTCGATGATTGGCTTCTCATGACACCCTCAAGGCATCGACTGTCAAAAGCAATTCATTATGTTCTTCTTTTCAATCAATTGTGGATTACTGTCAGTCTTTCAAAAGCATATCAGGTCCCCACACAACAGTTGGAGTTCATAAGAGTCCAGCTAGACTCTGTCTCAGAGATTGCAGCATTACCTCTATGCAGAGTTCAGTTGAGCCGGGAGCAGGTCATGCAAATCTTATACCTTTCACATGCCCTGGTTCACTTGATTCTTCAAACTGTAGGATCGATGGCTCAGGCTATTCAGCTTGTTCCCTTAGAAAGGTATCATATGTGGGTTTGACAATGGACCCTGGTGGTTCAATGGACTGTTCTGTCTCAATCCATGTCCATGTCCATAAAATTGACACCTGTGTGCAGACAACACCTGCTTTGGTGGCTTCATTCTCAGGATCTCCTCCTAGGTAGGCCCTTTTCTCTCTCTCTCTCTGCCCACGGCCACTGTGACCATGGATGCTTCCCTGTTGGGGTGGGGGGCATTTCCAGGGGAGCTCTGTCCACGGCACGTGGTCCTTCATAGAGACCAAGTTACACATAAACATCCTAGAGATGAAAGCAGTTCTACTAATGTTGCAAGCCTTTCAAGACTGTCTCCCTGTGGGGATGATTGCAATTCAGACAGACAACATGGCAGTGGTATGGTATGTCAACAAATGGGGGGGACATGATCTTACACGTTGTGCAGAGAGGCCATGAGAGTGTGGGAATGGGCAATGTCCTCCGGGCACTTTCTTCTTGCAATGCATATACCTGGGGACTCCAACATGTTGGCCAACAAACTCAGCAGATCACTCTTGAGTCCTTATGAGTGGTCCCTCAATCCCACAATGTCTAACACATGGTTTCTCCAATTCCAGTGATCTTGAAACAGTCCTGGCTGCGGTCTCCCATCATGCATATTATTCTAGCCTCCCAGAAACCTTCCACCAGAAAGGTGTGGAAAAGGTTTTCTGTCTGGGCTTACAGCAGAAATATTGGATCCCTTTTCTGCCTCTTTTTCAGATATCCTTTTGTTCTTGTCCTCACCTTTCCAAACAGGAGCAAGTTTCTCTACTATTAAGTTTCAGCCGGCAGCGGTTTCTAATTTTCATGAGAACAGTGAGCCTATGTTTTCTTCCAGCTTTTGCAAAGCATTCATGAAGTCGGGGGGGTTCCTTCTAAGACTGCCTATTGAGGATCCCTTGCCTCCTTGGGACTTGACCTTAGTTCTGCAATCTCTGACTTGGAGTCCTTTTGAACCTGCTAGTTTGTGTGATCTCAAATTCTTGTCATGGAAAATGGTCTTCCTGGTTGCCATAACTTCAGCTAGGAGGGTTTCCAAATTGCAAGCTCTTTCCATTGTGCCTCTGTATATGATCTTTCACAAGGACAGAGTATCTTTTAGGACAAATTCCTCTTTCTTGCCCAGAGTTGCTTCTGAATCCAGTCTAAATCAATGTATTCAGTTGCCAGTGTTCTTTCCTAATTATTTCAACAAAGGAGAGTACATTCTACATACTTTGGATGTACACAGGCAATTACATTTCTATCTACACAGGGCCAAAGGATTTTGCAAGTCAGATCAGCTCTTTGTGGCTTTTTCCCCAAACAGACATGGTTTTCCAGTTTCTAAGGTGACTATTTATAAATGTATCTCTAGCTGCATCTCTACAGTCTATGACAATAGGCATCTTGATGTTCCTCAGAGAATCAGGGCTCATTTTACAAGGTCCGTGGCTACTTCCTCAGTATTCTTGGCCAGACTCTGTATTGATGACATTTGTGCTGCTGCCACTTGGTCTAATCCTCACACCTTTATATCTCATTACAAGCTAGATTTGATTTCCAAGAGCAGGACTTCTTATAGCTCCACAGTGCTCCGGCATGTCTTTTCTTAAGCATCCCAGGATAAATGGTAGCTGGGGACTCTGACCCTACAGTGATGAATAATGACATGGATAACATCAGATAAAGAGTTATGTACTTACCATAACTTGGCATCTGTTTTATCTTATGTCATTATTCATCACATTTCCCTCCCATCATCCCCCTTCCTTGTTGGATCTTGGAGGAAGTTAGAGTGTTCTGAGTTCTGGACTCTTTCTTCTCCTCTTTTTGGGGCATAGCATTACTGAATATGTTAGCAAACTCTATCTGAGGATTAGAGGGCAGTAAGGGATTATGGGATAGGGAGGAGCTTGAGCCTTGGATCTGTCTATGTGAATGTTGCCGGCTCAGATCCAAGACCCTATGGTGATGAATAATGACATAGGATAACACAGATGCCTGGTAAGTACATAACTCTTTTTCTGTGCAGTTGTTTAAGGGGAATGTACAGGGCATTCATGTATATTTCTGCACAGGGCTCCATATTTTTCAGGTTGTGGGAGCTTTTAAAATTACATACATTATCACTTAATAGAAGGTAATTTGCCTTGGAAAAATTCTTCACGGTTTTAGGGTTTGATGGGGGTTTTACCATTAGATTTATTTCAAAGGAGACTTATTTATGATCCAACATTACCAATAAGGACATTAAATGTTGGAAGGTGTACAGCACTTCCCCATGTTTGTGAGTACAGTCTCAAAATATTTGAGCCCCCAGTATGAGTGCAGATCAGATCCCGAGCATTTGCTTTGACAAAGTCCAGGAATCTTTGAACCTGCATGTTAGTGGTCATGTATGTTTTCCAGTTAGAAATAACCCAAAAGCAGTGTATTAGGCTGAATGGTAAATGATTCTAGTAACTTCAGGTTTGGGGAGTGGTTTTCATGATTCATGTTTGGGGACCTATAACTAGCAATGATATGGTGGAGGATTTTGCCTATAGCCAGCTAGACATGGAGTAACTCAAGCAAGTCATCCTGCTTGACCAATATTGAGGTGTGATTGTTTTTATGTAAATGTAAACACTTCCTCCTTTCATTTTTTTCATTTTCAGATAGTGATCTGAAAGTGTGATAGGCATTGTACCTTTGCACTCCTGGGGTGCTTTCCACAGCCTTCAACCATGCCTATATAACTGCACAAATATGAACATTCTCTATGGTGAGCAAAGCTCCCACATAGCACTTAGTCCACTTTGTTGCTACAACCTCT
The DNA here is from genome assembly GCF_019279795.1 of Protopterus annectens. NCBI lineage: Eukaryota > Metazoa > Chordata > Ceratodontiformes > Protopteridae > Protopterus > Protopterus annectens. The sequence continues at coordinate 399,862,045 of NC_056738.1, forward strand.
AACATTAAGCAGAAGTAGCTTCAGCTTGTCATTAGAAGAATTTATTACATTGGTAGGTCTGTTGGTTTGGCCTGCCTAAAAAAGGCACTATGGGGTTTGGTTAATGCCTTGGCCAGTATTTGAAAGCCTAGTGGCAACAGGTGCAAGCCATCTGTAGCAAAGCAGCATGGTCTGTTAATCATGTTATCCCAGTCAGACAAATACTGGATCCCCTTGGAATGATGGGTCTATATTAGCAAGTCGACAGGGCAAAACAGCGAACGCCCTAACGGTGACACATATTAAATGAAATAGTAATATCCCGAATGGCCAGAACAGAGATTTGTTTTCCCCAGGGAAACAAATTGCTGGGCCAACAAAAAAAAACAAACACACCGACAGACAAAATAAAGTGGGGGACTTCACCCCCACACCCTCCCCCGATGTGGGGGGCTGTGCCCCTGACACCGCCTAGTTAAATATACCAACTCCGAGATTGCATTACAGTGGAGGAAACACAAATTCCTGACAATGGTCCAGCAATTTTTTTCAGGAAAAATCCTGGCTTTCCCAGTGGAAATGCTCCCTTAGAGTATGTAAGGTTTCCCCAAAAGAAAAATCCTCAGGAGGGGAAGCAGTGGGAATGGAGTCCTCTGCATCAGAATCTTCATAAGTAGATAAGGGCAAATCCAGATCATGAGAAGAATCAGAAAAAACAGAATCCTTATCAGAAGATTCATAATCAACTTCTGTCCTAGGCCTCTTAGAAGGGGGGGGGTGGCTACCCCTGATTAGAGTTATTAGATCTTCAGCCATTCTTATCATTTGTTTTTTAGGCATAGAGGCCTAAGCATGTGGCCTGGGCATCATTTTTTTAGGCATGGATCGAGATTTAGTAGTAAGTAAAGAAGGAGGTGTCAATTTAATATGCTAGTCCGTAGGCCTGAATACACCCTCAGAAGCCGGTGCCTGCACAGCGGCTCCAGAGCCATCCAAGGTAGAGACATCCACGGGTTCCATAGTTGAAGCATCTCACGCTATACCAGACTCTGAATGGGTCTCAGTAGAGGCTTGCAAATCAGATGTAGTGGGTATCAGGGGCTGCAAAAGCGCCTCACTGAGTACCGGCGAACTGGCGACTGGCTTAGGAGAAGCATCGTCGGCAGTTGTGGACCTCGGCGGCCTGTCTCTGTCTTTATCTTTGCATTTTTTCAGAATCCCGATAGTCGGATGCCTAATCGACGACATTTCTGGATAATTAAACCGAGAACCGAAATATTTAGAGGCGAAAATATACCAACGACGGATAGTGCACTGATTAAATAAAGTACAAAACCGACAGCAAAGTACGTCGTTGTCAGGGCCTAGGCAAGGAATACAGTACGAATGAAAATCTTTATGAGGTATTTGCTTTCCACAAGTAACGCAATTATTAACTTTTACTGACATCGGTAAGGAGCAAGAAAAAGTTTCCCCAACGGGGTACTTAGTTTTAGTTGAAGACTTTGGTTCTGAAACTCGAAAATGAAAATTTCAGGAGTCGGCCGACCAGCACTTGCGAACTGCTTCTGCTTCGGGCACCGCACAGCAAGAAAGACTGATGTAATGGTGTCGGCTGCATGTTTTATACCCCATGACGACCTGACGTCATGGAAGAAGGGACAGCAATCGACGCAGGACCCAAGACTTTGTTAATCAGGCCGACTGAGGGCTACCTGCAAGCAGATAACCCAAATGTAATGACTGCAACAGTGAAACACAAAGAACATCAGCATATTATTCTATACAGAGGTATGCATTAGAAGTGGTACCATGGGGAGAAGACAGAGAAATGGTAACAGAGGCATGCAGAGGGAAGAGGAGTAGAAAGGAGACGTGTGAGAGATGCTAAAAGAGGGACTTAGGATGAATGAGAGGCAGTAAATGAGGGGATGACAAGATGAGATAAGGAAGGATGAAAATAGGATAAAGAGGTGTGAGAGAGTTGCAGGAGTCATGTGATGTGGTTTCTGTGAGTGCATGAATTGTGGGCAAAACAAAAAATAATGAAGGAATAAAGGCTCAAAAACAGGAACACTTTTTAAATATTACTGTAATTCAGTTAAAAAGTTAAATGACTAATGTTTTGCATCAACGTGCATTTTTTGTACAATAAGAATGAAACTCTAATGTGCGGCATTATTGACTCCCTGTAATCCTGAATGATTTGCCAGTAAGTCAAAACATTTATAAGGGACAGGTTATGAGGCAACATTAGCAGTATACTGTGAAATCAGGTACAGTGACAAGTGTGCATTACTCCTCAAGGAGGTGAATAAAAGTAAGTTACCCCTGGTGTTATTTGTTGAGTGCTAAACAGCAGTCACTGATCTGGTGTGGCACTACTAGTGTCACACAATGTATTGTTAGTTGCTGAATCAATGTAAAACTATTATTGTTAAGGCTTATGCTTTGTGTGTGGGGGGGGGGTTGTAGTGTTAAGAGTAACAAGCTGGCCATAATTTCTTTCACGTTCTATCACAAACATTATCAGTACTGCCATTATTCTCATGTATGTGGGGAGTACCTGTAGTGTATTCAAGAGTAATAAATTGGTCATAATGTATTTCACTTACCATCACAAACATATACCTTGCACATGATAGGTAGTTATCTTTGGTAACAGGATGTGAGTGAAACTGCTCATTGCCACAGTAGCTGAGTAAATATCATTGCCATTTTATAGTTCTTTGCTCTGGTTGGGTTCTTGGCTGTGACTTTTTTATTTCTGGAGCCTGCATGCCCTCCATTTCTTTGCATGAGTTTACCCTTCTGCTCTACTTTACTCCAGCACTCCAAAGATTTGTCATCGGCAATTTGTTTTCCTCTAGTTTCTTTGAAGGTGAGTAGGCAGTGTATTTGTAAATATTGTGATAGATCTGGCTTGTCAAGGACAGTGTCAGTGTGTGTGTGTGTGTGTTTAATTTTGGATGCATACACAACTCTTCTGGGTAACAGTATAAAATGCAAGTTAATAAGTAATTCTGTTTCAAAAACAAGGCATAAAATGCATGACTGAACATTCAGACTTCCAGATTCCTAGGAGTCAGGTGGCCCACACATTACAGACCATATCAATTGATTTTGACATGGGCTTAGTGGTGGTGTCTGCCCACAAGCATACACATTCTAAAATCAGCCCTGCTCAGAGGTGTGTACAGAAGGTTTCCATAGCTTGTGTGGGGTACTGGGTATTTTGTAGTTATTGTTTCTTTAATTTTGCTGACAATCAAACCTCACTGGTGTGCATAGGAGGTCATTACAGCTTGCGTTGGGGCTGGGGACAATATGGTCACTGTTTCTTTAACTTCTCTCACAGGACTCAGAGGTTTGTTTGCAAATAACATCACAATAGCTTGTGTAGGGGGCAGTGCACTGTCATATAGAAACAATTTTGGAATTTATTACTGTGATCATAATTTTTGAGTCTCCTCACAAACACATCAAGTACATGTACATGTGTCTGCCTTTTCAGGACAGGGCTAAGGAGACATGCTATATAGCTACATGACAGCAGTCACTTGAAATACATGACTGCGGCCATTTTTGCCTTTGCTTTCATCCCAATCTAACACCAGAGGAATACATAGATGGTGACTATATTTTTTGACAGGGTAGGGAGGTAGGCAGTATTCCCATACAGGATTTATATATCATCTCACACATTTGTCTTATTAGTTTATTGCGAGCTACTATTTTGAAATTTTAACTTGGGCGCAACTTATGTCTTTTTTTAAATAAAAAAAAATATTTTTCTTACACATGATTTTTTTCAGAGCTCCAGCAGATCGAAAGGTTGGGAAAATTTACTAAATTGCACCTCAGTGCAACTGTAACCTTATGGCTTCTGGGAGCCACCTGATTTGATTCAGTTATTTCCTACATAGGTACCACTATGCTGTCTTTGCCGGTTAATGTCTGTTGGAAGAATGCAAGGAAAAGTAATGTTAAGAGCAGTAGCACTGAATTTCTTCCCATTATCGTGTTTTTGTTAAGGCCATCACTGGATTAAAAGGTTGTTTTAAAATGCACTTCAAAGCATCTACAAAGCCATGGCTTCCATGGCTTCTGGAGAAAGCTGGCGAGAAAGGCAAAATGTGAGAAAAGGAAGAAATAGTCATTTTAATTTACAAGGTGTATGGAGTCCGGGGTGGAGGGAAAACAGGGGGAGCACTGACATTTGCAGTGGGGAGGGTGACAGTAGGCAGTGGCAGGGGTGCCATGAAGCCCTTCACTTAAGGCACCATTTCACATAAGGCCAGCTCTATACATGGTGTTATAAGGTAATATCACTGTAACTAAATGTCAGTTACTTTGAATGTCCCTCTACAAGATAGGCCAACATGATGTGGTATGCAGACAGAACATAATGTAAGACAATTGTAGCTACAGTTCAGTCTATATACACTGGTCCTAACACTTTACAGTCTGAACAAAAAGGTGTCTTAGGAGGGGCAGCTATGACAGGACAATACTTAGACTGGAAGTATCCAGGGTCCCCCAACTTGACAGTGATGGGGGCCCCCCAAAAATGCTAACATGCTCTGAACATTACACATTGCCACACAGAAAATGTATCCAATTTTGGTGTAGTGGACCATAATGTACTGTACACTTTAGTGACAAGATGACTTTAGGAGGTTGTGATTTTTTTCCCTTAATTGAAAAGGGGCAAGGTGATGCTGTACTGCAGTACTGTAGTCCTGATTATGTTGCCAAAACAGGCACAGATCTGGTTTTGCTAACAATTAACATTTTCTGGATAAAACATGAATAGAAGTTCTGATTGTATCTTGGAAAAATGCCTGTCTTATTAACCGCATTGCAGCTTTAGCAAAATGCTGGTGTCGCATTACCCTACTTACTGTTTAGATTATGTAGCTCACAGAAAGGGGGAAACACTAGCTGCGGTGTATTAAAGTGCCCACTTAAATAAAATTGTTATCAGCTAAATCCGGTCTGTAGGATGATGTTGGTGATCAAGAAGCGGAGGAGGAGTGTGAAAACAGTGCCAAGAATTAAATGGTGGAAGTTAAAAAAGGGTGATTGTGAGGTGGAGTTCAGGGAAGAGTTAAGACAGGCACTGGGGGGCAATGAAGAGTTACTGAATAGCTGGGTAACTACAGCAGAGATATTAAGGGAGACTGCTAGGAAGGTGCTTGGTGTGACATCTGGACATAGTAAAGAGGACAAAGAGACATGGTGGTGGAATGAGGAAGTACAGGAGAGTATACAGAGGAAGAGGCTGGCGAAGAAGAAGTGGGATCGTCAAAGAGATGAAAAAAGTAGACATGAGTATAAGGAGATGAGGCGCATGGCAAAGAGAGAGGTGGCGAAGGCTAAGGATAAGGCATATAAAGAGTTGTATGAGAGATTGGACACTAAATAGGGAGAAAAGGACCTGTACCGATTGGCTAGACAGAGGGATAGATCTGCGAAAGATGTGCAGCAGGTAAGGGTGATAAAGGACAATGAGGAAAACGTACTCACAAGTGAGGAGAGTGTGTTGAGTAGAGGGAAAGAGTACAGTGAAGGGCTGATGAATGAAGAGAATGAGAGAGAGAGAAGGTTGGATAATGTGGGGATAGTGAATCAGGAAGTGAAGCAGATTAACAAGGAGGAAGTAAGGACAGCTATGAAGAGGATGAAGAATGGAAAGGCTGTTGGCTCAGATGACATACCAGTGGAAGCATGGAGGTGCTTAGGAGAAATGGCAGTGGAATTTTTAACCAGATTGTTTAATGAAATTTTGGAAAGTCAGAGGATGCCTGAGGAGTGGAGAAAAAGTATTTTGGTACCTATCTTTAAGAATAAGGGTGATGTGCAGAGCTGCAGTAACTACAGAGGGATACAAGTGATCAGTCACAGCTTGAAGTTATGGGAAAGAGTAGTGGAAGCTAGGTTAAGAATGGAGGTGATGATTAGTGATCAGCAGTATGGTTCCATGCCAGGAAAGAGCACTACAGATGCAATATTTGCTCTGAGAGTGTTGCTGGAGAAATACAGAGAAGGTCAGAAGGAGTTGCATTGTGTCTTTGTGGACTTAGAGAAAGCATATGACAGGGTGCCTAGAGAGGAGTTGTGGTATTGTATGAGGAAGTCGGGAGTGGCAGAGAAGTATGTAAGAGTGGTACAGGATATGTGCAAGGGTAGTGTGACATTGGTGAGGACTGCGGTGGGAGTGACAGATACGTTTAAGGTAGAGGTGGAATTACATCAAGGATCAGCTCTGAGCCCTTTCTTATTTGCAGTGGTAATGAACAGGTTGACAGATGAGATTAGACAGGAGGCCCCGTGGACTATGATGTTTTCAGATGACATTGTGATATGTAGTGAGAGTAGGGACCAGGTTGAGGAGACCCTGGAGAGGTGGAGATATGCTTTAGAGAGGAGAGGAATGAAGGTCAGCAGGGCTAAAACAGAATATATGTGTGTAAATGAGAGGAAGGGTAGAGGAATGGTGAGGATGCAGGGAGTACAGTTGGTAAAGGTGGAAGTGTTTAAGTACTTGGGATCAACAGTTCAGAGTAATGGTGAGTGTGGAAGACAGGTGAAGAAGAGAGTACAGGCAGGGTGGAATGGGTGGAGAAGAGTGTCAGGAGTGATTTGTGACAGACGGGTACCAGTAAGAGTGAAAGGGAAGGTCTACAAGAGGGTAGTGACACCAGCTATGTTATATGGGTTGGAGATGGTAGCACTGATGAAAAGGCAGGAGTCAGATCTGGATGTGGCAGAGTTAAAGAAGTTAAGATTTGCACTGGGTGTGACTAGGATGGACAGGATTAGGAATCGGTATATTAGAGGGTCAGCTCAGGTTGTACAGTTTGGAGACAAAGCAAGAGAGGCGAGATTGCATTGGTTTGGACATGTGCTGAGGAGGGATGCTGGGTATATTGGGAAAAGGATGCTAAGGATGGAGCTGCCAGGTACGAGGAAAAGAGGAAGGCCTAAGATAAGGTTTATGGATGTGGTGAGAGAGGACATGCAGGCGGTTCCTGTGAAAGAGCATGATGCAGAGGACAGGAAGAAATGGAAACGGATGATCCGCTGTGGCGACCCCTAACGGGAACAGCCGAAAGAAGATGATGATCAGCTATATCCTTTTGTTTGTAAAGATCTGAAGGTTGAAGAACTCAATGCCTAATATTTACTGTTTGTTTTTGAAAACAAAAATAACTGTCTCAGTGTTACTTCAATGCAAAGAGCAATAAGAACATTTTTTTTAAACAGCTGTATGACTGCAGATTGATTATTGGAAAAACAGTCCTGTCATATAAGCACTCTGCTGTGAAGGGTTTCTGGTTTAGAAATCTATCTGCATTACATTGTGTTACATTTCACATTGGAAGGTTTAGTTTCTGTTTGTCTTTACAGCTCAGTATACTGAAGTGTGTGTCAGGTTCCCAGTAAAACCTAATATTTTCTTCTTTCACTCAGAGGTGGGCCAGTTTTAGGGATCTGTTGTTTTTCTGCAAAGACCCAAAAGTGCCGTGTCATGTCTAGTAGCAGAAAGGCTGGTGATTACAGACTGGCAGGATTGTTGGTTGTGAGGATAGTGATTACAGACCTATCTGTTGTAGTAGCCACAGTTTCAAGGATAGTGTGCCCAAAAAAGCCAAAATCAAGTAAAGAAAGGCACAATGTGTTAAAAAAGGCTTTATTCCACACAATAATTAATACCAGTAAAATGGAAGAGTCATTTTCGTCCAAACCAAATCAGACTTCATCAGATAACACACATCAAACTCACAAGTTCCTTTTAAAAATAAATTCAAAAAGTTTCATCCAATCATGTGAACCCAATTAATTAAGTTAATCAGAGCCACATACTGAGTAGGTAAAACTCCATAGTTCCTTCAAAGTGTTTCTTGTGAGATGTCAAAAATTTTCACAAATACATTCACTAGTGTTGCTCATATTTTAAACATACCTTAAAACCACTTGAACAATTATAAAAATAATATGCAAATAAGTTACTCAGGTAAAAAGTGACTCAGTAAAAAAGTTTTATGTAGAAACATTTAAAAAAAAAATAGTTTAACACGGTATGTAAATACTAGCATCTAGTGGCCAAAAGGTAAACCACATCCAAATGGCCAAGAATTGAACCCGGGTCTCCAGCGTGAGAAGCAAGAATTCTAAAGTACATAAAGTGTAAATTTATGATAGACTAAGTGAATGTCAATATAAGACATAAAAAAGTATAAAATGCTGTAACCATATAGCACCAATACCTAACTGTTGTAGTAAATCTACATAAAAACACAATAAATATTTTTTTTGCAGAGCAATACAAGTTTAACATAATTTGATGTTGTTGCACATTTTAACCAATAGGTTATAAAATCTCAGTTTAGTTGCTCTAAGTTTTAAAAGAGGGGCAATGCTGATATACTCGTTGAGCCCAGGTGGTCTCCCAGATCAAGGGGTAACCTGCCAAAAAAGTTCCCAGTACTCACACCCCTAATGTCCATAGGAACTTGCTCAACCACAAAGAATATAAAAATTAGCACAGCACAAATCAAGGTGTGCTTATACAAGGCATTTTTCTCATTAGATGTCCTGATGTTGTAGTAGTGCTCATATATATGCTTCCTCAATCTACGCTCTGTTTTCCCTATGTAAAATGCCTGGCATAGTGAACAGGAAGCCAAATAAACAACTCCATTGGTATTGCAGTTGTAAAAAGCACTACTAATGTTATCTCTCCCTCTGCTTTGAATGTGCACTTTGTCACAGTCAACAATATGCACACACTGTGCACAAGCACCACACTTGAAGGCACCACATTTCTTACGTTTAGTCTCTCTAACAGGTATGTGTGACTCAAACAGGTCCTTAAAGGGACAATCCCAGGGATTTTTTTGTTTTGATTCAGCCTTTGTTTACATTTCAGGTTTGCCTTTTTGAGCATGCTCACCTTTGGCTGAGGGGGTGGGGGAAGATTGCCTGCAGGAAGTTTCTTAGGTGTTAGCCACATTCCATCTCAAATTGCAGTTGTACTCACAACAGCCTTCCCTGTGAGCCATTCATTAGTTTAATCTGTGCATTTTATCCATTGAGAAAATGTGCCTTTCAGACATTTCATGACCTGACTGCTGCTGCTACTCTAGAAAGCACAGTTGTAATTAATGCAATGCTTTTAAAGGGGCACTATTTTGTTTCTAAAATCTGTTGCTTGCTGGAGTACTTTGCTTACCTTTTAGTGCAGTGTAGTGTTTACACAGAGGCAGGATTTTCAGAGAAGCTTATTAGCATACTGCGGGACAGATGTCACAAACTTCAGTGTGAGATAGTTATCATTAGGAACTGCTAAGAGTTTACCATTTGCTCTTTTGTATTTTCCTTGCCCACCCATAGGTTATTAGCTGAATGACTGGTCTGAATGACTGGTTTAGACTCAGCCAGAGACACTATCTAGTCACACTCAGATCTGTAGCCTTTGCAGCATGGAAATTATATCTTTAGTATGTGCTTGTTTTTTTATAAAACTTAATGGAATGATTATCCCAGCCTAGACAATTGTATTTTCTTTTGTTTGTTTTTGTTTCGTGCTTGTTGCTACATGCTTTTTTTTCCTTCACTGGTAATTACTTTTCATATGTTTAGTAACAGTGTTGCTTATTAGTACATTTACTCATGCAGACATACATTTATAAGACAGTCTCCCATCATTTCACAAGACAGCATTGCCCAGTTGCCTCGTGGTTTGGGCATCTTTTCAGGCTTGTTGGCTGTTGGTGAAGCACCCTCCAAGAGGAAAAAACGCTGAGAGAAGAAGGGAGCCACTTTTGAGATTTTAAGTATTTTTTCTCTGTTTATTTGCTAAGTTTTTCTGCATAGCTGCCTAGCTTGAGCATTTTCTGGCTTGTTAAACTTGATTTCTGTATTAGTAGCTGTATTTAGAGCACAACCAAAAGCTGTTTGCTGAAATTCCTGTTTGCACTTAATTTTAAATCGTTTTTTTCTTAAAACTTGCATATTTTCTGTCCTTGACCTAGCACTCTTGTGTGGGGTCATTTACTGCACTGTTATAACTTGATATTACTTGTGAACCTCTGCTATCTCTGTAGGAAACAAAACAAAAAAATCTTGCTTTTTTCCCACTTTTCTGAGAGTTAAAAGTTCAGTTACAGGCTTGCTGTTCCTGAACTGTTTGAAAGTTTCTGTGAGGCCATTTTTGCTTGGGCTGGAGGAGGGTCTCTGTTGATCAGTGGCAGTGACTAACATTGAGCAGCTTCCTGCCCCGTAGAGGTGGTTACTGACTTGAAACTGTAGTTTTATTGGCCACTAGGGGTCATTTCCATAACTCCTTCATCTTCCTCTCTTAAAACCCAGTTGCCTCGTGGTTTGGGCATCTTTTCAGGCTTGTTGGCTGTTGGTGAAGCACCCTCCAAGAGGAAAAACGCTGAGAGAAGAAGGAGCCACTTTTGAGATTTTAAATATTTTTCTCTGTTTATTTGCTAAGTTTTTCTGCATAGCTGCCTAGCTTGAGCATTTTCTGGCTTGTTAAACTTGATTTCTGTATTAGTAGCTGTATTTAGAGCACAACCAAAAGCTGTTTGCTGAAATTCCTGTTTGCACTTAATTTTAAATTGTTTTTTTCTTAAAACTTGCATATTTTCTGTCCTTGACCTAGCACTCTTGTGTGGGGTCATTTACTGCACTGTTATAACTTGATATTACTTGTGAACCTCTGCTATCTCTGTAAAAAACAAAAACAAAAAAAAATCTTGCTTTTTCCCACTTTTCTGAGAGTTAAAAAAGTTCAGTTACAGGCTTGCTGTTCCTGAACTGTTTGAAAGTTTCTGTGAGGCCATTTTTGCTTGGGCTGGAGGAGGGTCTCTGTTGATCAGTGGCAGTGACTAACATTGAGCAGCTTCCTGCCCCGTAGAGGTGGTTACTGACTTGAAACTGTAGTTTTATTGGCCACTAGGGGTCATTTCCATAACTCCTTCATCTTCCTCTCTTAAAACCCAGTTGCCTCATGGTTTGGGCATCTTTTCAGGCTTGTTGGCTGTTGGTGAAGCACCCTCCAAGAGAAAAAACGCTGAGAGAAGAAGGGAGCCACTTTTGAGATTTTAAGTATTTTTTCTCTGTTTATTTGCTAAGTTTTTCTGCATAGCTGCCTAGCTTGAGCATTTTCTGGCTTGTTAAACTTGATTTCTGTATTAGTAGCTGTATTTAGAGCACAACCAAAAGCTGTTTGCTGAAATTCCTGTTTGCACTTAATTTTAAATCGTTTTTTCTTAAAACTTGCATATTTTCTGTTCTTGACCTAGCACTCTTGTGTGGGGTCATTTACTGCACTGTTATAACTTGATATTACTTGTGAACCTCTGCTATCTCTGTAAAAAACAAAACAAAAAAAAAATCTTGCTTTTTTCCCACTTTTCTGAGAGTTAAAAAAGTTCAGTTACAGGCTTGCTGTTCCTGAACTGTTTGAAAGTTTCAGTGAGGCCATTTTTGCTTGGGCTGGAGGAGGGTCTCTCTGTTGATCAGTGGCAGTGACTAACATTGAGCAGCTTCCCTGCCCCCGTAGAGGTGGTTACTGACTTGAAACTGTAGTTTTATTGGCCACTAGGGGTCATTTCCATAACTCCTTCATCTTCCTCTCTTAAAACCCAGTTACCTCGTGGTTTGGGCATCTTTTCAGGCTTGTTGGCTGTTGGTGAAGCACCCTCCAAGAGGAAAAACGCTGAGAGAAGAAGGGAGCCACTTTTGAGATTTTAAGTATTTTTTCTCTGTTTATTTGCTAAGTTTTTCTGCATAGCTGCCTAGCTTGAGCATTTTCTGGCTTGTTAAACTTGATTTCTGTATTAGTAGCTGTATTTAGAGCACAACCAAAAGCTGTTTGCTGAAATTCCTGTTTGCACTTAATTTTAAATCGTTTTTTCTTAAAACTTGCATATTTTCTGTCCTTGACCTAGCACTCTTGTGTGGGGTCATTTACTGCACTGTTATAACTTGATATTACTTGTGAACCTCTGCTATCTCTGTAAAAACAAAACAAAAAAAATCTTGCTTTTTCCCACTTTTCTGAGAGTTAAAAATGTTCAGTTACAGGCTTGCTGTTCCTGAACTGTTTGAAAGTTTCTGTGAGGCCATTTTTGCTTGGGCTGGAGGAGGGTCTCCCTGTTGATCAGTGGCAGTGACTAACATTGAGCAGCTTCCCTGCCCCCCGTAGAGGTGGTTACTGACTTGAAACTGTAGTTTTATTGGCCACTAGGGTCATTTCCATAACTCCTTCATCTTCCTCTCTTAAAACCCAGTTGCCTCGTGGTTTGGGCATCTTTTCAGGCTTGTTGGCTGTTGGTGAAGCACCCTCCAAGAGGAAAAAACACTGAGAGAAGAAGGGAGCCACTTTTGAGATTTTAAGTATTTTTTCTCTGTTTATTTGCTAAGTTTTTCTGCATAGCTGCCTAGCTTGAGCATTTTCTGGCTTGTTAAACTTGATTTCTGTATTAGTAGCTGTATTTAGAGCACAACCAAAAGCTGTTTGCTGAAATTCCTGTTTGCACTTAATTTTAAATCGTTTTTCTTAAAACTTGCATATTTTCTGTCCTTGACCTAGCACTCTTGTGTGGGGTCATTTACTGCACTGTTATAACTTGATATTACTTGTGAACCTCTGCTATCTCTGTAAAAAACAAAAACAAAAAAAATCTTGCTTTTTCCCAGTTTTCTGAGAGTTAAAAAAGTTCAGTTACAGGCTTGTTGTTCCTGAACTGTTTGAAAGTTTCTGTGAGGCCATTTTGCTTGGGCTGGAGGAGGGTCTCTGTTGTGATCAGTGGCAGTGACTAACATTGAGCAGCTTCCCTGCCCCGTAGAGGTGGTTACTGACTTGAAACTGTAGTTTTATTGGCCACTAGGGGTCATTTCCATAACTCCTTCATCTTCCTCTCTTAAAACCCAGTTGCCTCGTGGTTTGGGCGTCTTTTCAGGCTTGTTGGCTGTTGGTGAAGCATCCAAGAGGAAAAACACTGAGAGAAGAAGGAGCCACTTTTGAGATTTTAAGTATTTTTTCTCTGTTTATTTGCTAAGTTTTTCTGCATAGCTGCCTAGCTTGAGCATTTTCTGGCTTGTTAAACTTGATTTCTGTATTAGTAGCTGTATTTAGAGCACAACCAAAAGCTGTTTGCTGAAATTCCTGTTTGCACTTAATTTTAAATCGTTTTTTTCTTAAAACATATTTTTCTGTCCTTGACCTAGCACTCTTGTGTGGGTGGGGTCATTTACTACTGCACTGTTATAACTTGATATTACTTGTGAACCTCTGCTATCTCTGTAAAAACAAAAACAAAAAAATCTTGCTTTTTCCCACTTTTCTGAGAGTTAAAAAGTTCAGTTACAGGCTTGCTGTTCTGAACTGTTTAAAAGTTTCTGTGAGGCCATTTTGCTTGGGCTGGAGGAGGGTCTCTGTTGATCAGTGGCAGTGACTAACATTGAGCAGCTTCCTGCCCCGTGAGGTGGTTACTGACTTGAAACTGTAGTTTTATTGGCCACTAGGGGTCATTTCCATAACTCCTTCATCTTCCTCTCTTAAAACCTAGTTGCCTCGTGGTTTGAGCATCTTTTCAGGCTTGTTGGCTGTTGGTGAAGCACCCTCCAAGAGGAAAAAACGCTGAGAGAAGAAGGGAGCCACTTTTGAGATTTTAAGTATTTTTTCTCTGTTTATTTGCTAAGTTTTTTCTGCATAGCTGCCTAGCTTGAGCATTTTCTGGCTTGTTAAACTTGATTTCTGTATTAGTAGCTGTATTTAGAGCACAACCAAAAGCTGTTTGCACTTAATTTTAAATCGTTTTTTTCTTAAAACTTGCATATTTTCTGTTCTTGACCTAGCACTCTTGTGTGGGGTCATTTACTGCACTGTTATAACTTGATATTACTTGTGAACCTCTGCTATCTCTGCAAAAACAAAAACAAAAAAAAATCTTGCTTTTTTCCCACTTTTCTGAGAGTTAAAAAAGTTCAGTTACAGGCTTGCTGTTCCTGAACTGTTTGAAAGTTTCAGTGAGGCCATTTTTGCTTGGGCTGGAGGAGGGTCTCTCTGTTGATCAGTGGCAGTGACTAACATTGAGCGGCTTCCCTGCCCCCGTAGAGGTGGTTACTGACGTGAAACTGTAGTTTTATTGGCCACTAGGGTCATTTCCATAACTCCTTCATCTTCCTCTCTTAAAACCCAGTTGCCTCGTGGTTTGGGCATCTTTTCAGGCTTGTTGGCTGTTGGTGAAGCACCTCCAAGAGGAAAAACGCTGAAAGAAGAAGGAGCCACTTTTGAGATTTTAAGTATTTTCTCTGTTTATTTGCTAAGTTTTTCTGCATAGCTGCCTAGCTTGAGCATTTTCTGGCTTGTTAAACTTGATTTCTGTATTAGTAGCTGTATTTAGAGCACAACCAAAAGCTGTTTGCTGAAATTCCTGTTTGCACTTAATTTTAAATCGTTTTTTCTTAAAACTTGCATATTTTTCTGTCCTTGACCTAGCACTCTTGTGTGGGGTCATTTACTGCACTGTTATAACTTGATATTACTTGTGAACCTCTGCTATCTCTGTAAAAACAAAAACAAAACAAATCTTGATTTTTCCCACTTTTCTGAGAGTTAAAAGTTCAGTTACAGGCTTGCTGTTCCTGAACTGTTTGAAAGTTTCTGTGAGGCCATTTTTGCTTGGGCTGGAGGAGGGTCTCCCTGTTGATCAGTGGCAGTGACTAACATTGAGCAGCTTCCTGCCCCCGTAGAGGTGGTTACTGACTTGAAACTGTAGTTTTATTTTCCTTTTGGGTCTATTCTCTGCTTCTTTCAGCCCCTGCTATCAGCCATCGCTTTAGCATTAGCTGGAAGGCCGATGAAGAGTGATTGTAGTTGCCACTCAGAAGCAGGCATTGTCGGGCAAGCCGCCAAGTTAAACAAGGTTAAACTCTTTTCTGGCTCCAGAAAAGTCTGTTCTTCAATTTTTCCCCTTAGAACTGCTTCCTGTTTAGGAACCTAAAGCAGTTTCACACCTACACTAAAAAGGCGTGCAGCACTTGTTCCAAATAGCTTTTTCTTTCCTCAAAAAGCTTCAGCACCTTGTCTTATAAGCATAGTCCCTTGTCTTATAGCAAGTATCTCTTACTGCAGGTCAAGCACTCCTATATTATACAAATCTCTCACTAGCAAAACCCCAGGAGTGCCCACTTCCTGCCACTAAGCCCCACTCGCTTTTCTAACCTCTCCATTCCAACTCATAATTCTTTCTAGCATGTCGAAGGGGTCAGGATGCTGGCGTCTCTCCCTGCCCAAGTTGGTGAATCTGGGAATTCTGAGACACATGCATACAATTGTCTCCATGTACACGGACAACCCTCCTCCTCCCCACTGCAACACTCAACACTTGTAGAGATGCAGCTATTTAGCCAGAGACTGGAGGCTGAGCTCTCTCAACTCAGGACTGGCAAGACCAGGTGCAGGAGAGAGAGAGGCACCACTACACCACAATACCAGTCTCTGCATATCAACCCACCCACTGGATGACACATAAACACACTAAGACATACTGAATCTGGGTAAAAATTTACCCTAAACAGCAGGAGGCCTCCAAAGCAAATACCCAAGCAGCTGCAAACTCAGCTATACAAACAACATAAACAACAAAATCAGTGTACCCGACCCAGTCACTGCCCTTAAAGACCAAATACAACACAAACATAGCATAGCTGAGCTCACCAATTGAACACACGTCGCTCACTAATTGAGTAAGGGAGAAAGGTCTGAAATGACGCCTGTCAAGCGCTTCTGAGAATCGCCACCTGCACAGCACTCAGGTCTCTCAACAGCAGGTACAAATGCGACTCAAGTCATTGTCACGCTGGGTGTCAAAACCTAAGAGACGTGCACCTCCTTGGACTACACAGAAAAGAGACACAGGGAGCTCTCTAATTATGTAGCCCAGGCAGGTATGACCCACAGAGCAGGCAGTATCCTACCTTCACTAAGATGATGCCACAATACAGTGATAAGATGATCAACTTTAATAATTGGCTTGTTCTGGTGTCATTCAAGGGATCAATGTCTGTCTGCCTGGGACTGACATGCACCGGACCATACGCTGTAACCCATAAAGGGATGAGGCACTATCACCCCTAGGCTTCGGATATTGGCAAAGGCTCTGCCACCGCAGTGCCTTTTTTGAGCAAGGCTCAAATTCTAAACCTACCACCTAGAACACAAAAAAGTAAAAAACTAAGGGTAATGCTGCTCAATGCCAGAAGTCTCAATCTCAAAGATGCACATAGGCCCTTCTCAGTATAGGAGAACATTATATGCTGTGACAGGAAACCTGGTTCAAGGCTCCTGAGGCACCCCAGCACTATGAGTTCCACCTCCTTATCATGCGTTCCATTTGAAATCGGACACCAGAAAGGAGGGGGTGTCCATGTTCCGCCGAGACACCCACCTCCAAGGTTGAGTGGCAGCGCCCACGATGCATGCGGAGACCATCCAGGTGCAATTAACCATAAGCAAGACTGCTCTGCAATTTGTATGTACAGGCCACCCTCTCAAACTCAGGAACCTCACATGGCCTTCCCACAAAACAATGGAGGGATAATGCTTAATCTGCCAAACACCATCATACTAGGTGACTTCATTACCCTAATATATAGACTGGGAACACTACTCGGCACTGACACTCTATTGCAAAGGTTCCTGGAGTTCATAAACTCAAATGCCATGGAACAACTTCAGGTCACCATCCCACAAGAGGAAAACTTAGCAGTCCTCATCATCCGCGAACGCTGGGATCGGAAATGTTCAACTTGCCTGGAAGTATACCTACTGGTGAGATGGATCATAAAGCGAATCTGGCTGGGTCCTCATCCACGCCCCACCTGAAATAAAACCCACAGTGAAAAACTTCTCCAAAAGCCGACTTCACACTTCCTAAAAGCTAATGTGGTCTCCTTCAGGCCCCTGAGCCAGTGGTAAGAAGCATTACTCAAACTGCTGAATGCTTACAAATGCACTTCTACCTTTCTGGGACTGCATGGATCAGGCAATCCCAAACAAAACTAAGACTCTTTGTGCAAAGGCAAGCGTCCAGTCTGGTGGACCCACAGCCATAAACAAGCTCTACAACAAAGGAGAGAGCTACACAAAGAGATGAGCAAAATCCTTGAAAAGGTAAGACACCTGATCAATATAAGTAAAACTAAGAGCTCTCCTTAAAATCATCCAAGGCAAATTTTTGAGAGAAAAAATGTGAGACTCAAAGACAATCATAAGGCCTTCTTTAGCTATGTTAGAAACCCAGGAGGGAAACTCCCAGATATACTCAGGGTAGTTCAAGGCAGTGTGAAGATTACTGAACCTACACATTGCCAACATACTGACTGACGTGAGTTTCGTTACCAAACTTCTCCCCCTCCCCAAAGGAGATATCTATACCAGAGGATTGCTGGCCCCCAAACATCTCCAACACCCAGGTGAGACTGCTCTCTCCAAAGCAAAAAACACAGCATCCATGGGGACGGATGGTGTCCCCGGCTGTGTATCACGAACTCAATTAAACCCGCAGTTAGGACAGCTGTTTTAATCTTAGCCTCACCTCCAGGATCACGTGCAGGAGTGGCGCATGGCGGGCTGGTCCCACTTCACAGGGCGGTGCCTCCACCGACCCTGGAGTGCAAATCCCGTGTGACAAGCCCTTATCTGCAAAAGCCATGGAGAGGATCTGTATTTGGAACTCATAAGCATAAAGGAACATAGGGAACTTGCAGACTTTGGATCAACCCAGTTTGAGGCTTTGTCAAGGCAGATCATGCCTTTTAAACTTAGTTGACTTTTTAGAATGATGCCAAAAGGCCATTGATGAGGAAAGGCAGTCCATACAGCCTACATGAGCCTGGCAAGGCCTTTGACTGTCACCCACTCAGGTATCGCCAGAAAAACTCATCCAGCTTGAATGTAAACCCATACATCACAAGATGGGTTGCAAACTGGCTAAGTAATAGAACCCACAGGAGTCCAAATTTTGAGGCATATCCAGACTCAAGAAGCCATCTCACAAGTGGTGTCTCACAGGATCCAGTCCTAGGTCCCTCTTGTTTCCAGCATACTTTTCTAACGAAGTACAAGCAAACACAGGAGGGTTATGGCTGACAAAGTTTGCGGAATGACTACAAACTGGGTGCCATAGTCGAAAACACATCTGTTAGATATCCTTCAGAAGGGCCTCACAGAAGCGGATACTTTGTTCAGGCATGGCCTAAAGTTAAATGCCAAAGTGCATAGTCTATTGCCAGCCGGGAAAAACAGGTTACCTAGCTACCATATAGGTGGCAATCCACTGAGCACAGAAAGAAGTCATCAGGGATCTGGGGACCCAGGTTGACAATGTGCTAAGTTTTGACACTCATGTTGCTTTAAGTAGTTAGGAAAACCTTCACCACATTGCCCACCTGATCATGAGGGATTCCACATCGATCAAAGAGTCATGGTCCCCCCTGTACTCATCACTCATTAGACCTATGATTGAGTACAATGCCCCGTCGGAATGTATCTGAGCCCGACACCTGCAGCGGCGGAAAGGCCCCAAAGTTCCTCACCAAAAGGATAAAGGGTCTCAAAAATATGTCTTATGCTGCTTGACTGAAAGGCTCAATATTCAGTCTCATGCTGCTTGCTCAGAGGTGACCTGTGCCTGACATATGAGCCATGTCAAACCCTGATTTGATATGCTTCACCTCAAAAATCTAGATCCCCTCAGAACCACAAGAGGCGGAGACTTAAACCTTGACACGGTTATTAATAGAGCGTGCTGGAGGGACAGATTCATCTGAGCTCCTAACTTGTGGAACAAATCCCGGCGCATGTGAGCCAGAGCACCTCGCTGGCCTTGTTCAGAGGAATCTTGACCATGGATGGGATCGCAGATATGCCCAGGGATTAGCAGTGTCACTTAACTTGACAGAGGCACAGCAAAATAATAGGCATAGTTTTATTCAGAGCTAAAGGGGG